>NC_059077.1:123794106-124010628 GCF_020497125.1 Mauremys mutica
CAGTATGGGGCACGGAGCTGGGTGGAGGAGGGACATGGCAGTATAGGGGTGAGGCTGTATAGCGGCATGGAGGGGGTGGTGGCATGGCATTATGGGGGCATGGGCAAGAGAGGGGAGGGAACCCAGGAGGTATGAAGGGGGAGCAAGAGGGAGTGGGGAGTTGAGTCTGTGCTGCCACCGCAGGTGGCTGGAGGCCATGTGGCTGCTGCGCAGTGCAGGCAGTAAGGAGATCCTGGGCCTTAGTGACTCATGAAACCAACCCTGTGTGAGGGCTGCACAGCCCCACTTACTTCTCTGTGAACATACAGGGGTCGCCAGCCTGAGCAGGAGCCAGAATTTACCAATGTACATTGCCAAAGAGCCTCCCATCAGCTCACCGCCCCCAGCTCCTAGCACCTCCTGCCCACTGGCAGCCCTGCTGATCAGCACCCCCCCCCTCCGATCAGCTGTTTGTGGTGTGCAGGAGGCTCTGGGTGGGGGAGAAGAGGAGGAGCGAGGGCATGGCAGGTTCAGGGGAGGGGGCAGGAAGGGGTGGAGTGGGGGCAGGGCCCGTGGCAGAGCCAGGGTTGAGCAGTGACCACCCCCAGCACATTGGAAAGTTGGCGCAGCCCTGGAGTCAGTGCCCATACAAGGAGCCGCATATTAACTTCTGAAGAGCCACAGGTTGCCCTCCCTGGGTTACCCTTTCCCTGCTCTCACTCCCTACAGTAACTTACATGTGCCAGGTGCATTTTCACTGTTTCCCTTCCAATCGAGTCCATAAATAGACAGTTGGACTCTTATATATCTATATCTATAAAATCTGTTCTAAAACAAGCTCAGATTCAAACTCAAAGAGTGGCAATGGCAGCCACATTGTGGGTTTTACACCTTCACATTGAAGATAACTCCAGCTTCTCCTCTGCCAGTACAGCCTAGTAACACAGTGGCAAGCTTTCACTTCTTGAAATGTCAATATCCCTGTGACCGTGAGCTGATTCACCATTTGCCTCTATGGTTCTCTGAATCTTTTTTTGTCCTTTTGAATCTTGACATTGAGTGGGTGAATGATAACACATTGCACAATTATGGTTACTCAGAATACATGCAGGTTTAAAATTTGTGTGCCAACCTTCTTGCATTAAGAAACAATGAACTTGAAAGGAATCCAGGGATATCTCCATCAAGACTAAAGTTAGGATACCCCCAAATTTATTTAAATCATAGAATATCAGGGTTGGAAGGGACCTCAGGAGGTCATCTAGTTCAACCTCCTGCTCAAAGCAGGACCAGTCCCCAATTAAATCATCCCAGCCAGGGCTTTGTCAAGCCTGACCTTAAAAACCTCTAAGGAAGGAGATTCCACCACCTCCCTAGGTAACCCAGTCCAGTTCTTCACCACCCTCCTAGTGAAAAAGTTTTTCTTAATATCCAACCTAAACTTCCCTTAATGGCTATCTATACCGTATGCAATGCGCTTTAAGGTATTTGTGTACCATGGGTTCCTGCAGAGCGGTGTATTTAAGGAAGTTCTTCATCACAGAGCACACAGTCAACCTGTGGAACTTGTTGCCAGGGGATGTTGTGAAGGCTAAAACTATAACTGGGTTCAAAAAAGAGAAGTTAATGGAGGATAGGTCCATCAATGGCTGTTAGGCAAGATGCTCAGGGACTCAAGCCAGTGCTCTGAGTGTCCCTAAACCTTTGACTGCCAGAAGCTGAGACTAGATGATAGGGGATGGATCACTCGATAATTGCCCTTTTCTGTTAATTCCCTCTGAAGCATCTGGCACTGACCACAGTCAGAAGACAGGATACAGGGCTAGATGGACCATTGGTCTGACTGTTCTTATGGCTATGTCTACACTACGGGATTATTCCGATTTTACATAAACCGGTTTTGTAAAACAGATTGTATAAAGTCAAGTGCACGCGGCCACACTAAGCACATTAATTCGGTGGTTTGCGTCCATGGTCCGAGGCTAGCGTCGATTTCTGGAGCGTTGCACTGTGGGTAGCTATCCCATAGTTCCCGCAGTCTCCCCCACCCATTGGAATTCTAGGTTGAGACCCCAATGCATGATGGTGCAAAAACAGTGTCGCGGGTGATTCTGGGTAAATGTCACTCATTCCTTCCTCCGTGAAAGCAACGGCAGACAATCATTTCGCGCCCTTTTTCCCTGGATTGCCCTGGCAGACGCCATAGCATGGCAACCATGGAGCCTGTTTTGCTTTTTGTCACTGTCACCGTATGTGTATTGGATGCCGCTGACAGAGGCAGTATTGCAGTGCTACAGAGCAGTATTCATTTGCCTTTGCAAGATAGCAGAGACGGTTATCAGTTCTGTACCGTCTGCCATGTCATTGTAAATTGGTGATGAGATGACGGTTATCAGTCGTTCTGTACCGTCTGCTGCTGTCAAGGGTGCTCCTGGCTGAGGTTGGCCGGGGGCGCAAAGACAAAAATGGGAATGACTCCCCGGGTCATTCCCTCCTTTATGTTGTATCTAAAAATAGAGTCAGTCTTGCCTAGAATATGGGGCAAGTGTGCTAGAGAACCAGTGTACCAGAGAGCACAGCCGCTCTGTGTCAGATCCCGCAGAAATGATGAGCTACATGCGATTCTAGGGGGTGCCCCTGCAACAACCCCACCCGTTGCTTCCCTGCTCCCCCAACCCTCCTGGGCTACCGTTGCAGTGTCCCCCCATTTGTGTGATGAAGTAATAAAGAATGCAGGAATAAGAAACACTGACTTGTTAGTGAGATAAAATGAGGGGGAGGAAGCCTCCAGCTGCTATGATAGTCCAGGCAGGACATTAAAGGGTGGGGGGAGAGGAGCCCAGCCTCCCGCTGCTATGATAGTCCAGGCAGTACAGAATCTTTTCTTTAGACATGAAGAGGGGGGGGGGGCTGATGGAGCTCAGCCCCCAGTTGCTATGATGAAGACGGTTACCAGCCGTTCTGTACCATCTACTGGGAATGACCGGGAGTCATTCCTATTTTTACCCAGGCGCCCCCGGCCGACCTCACCTGAGGCCAGCCAGGAGCACTCACGGGCTGATGATGACGATGGATAGCAGTCATATTGTACCATCTGCCACCGGGGAGGGGGGGAGAGGATGCTGCTGTTCACTGCCGCAGCATCGCGTCTACCAGAAGCATTCAGTAGACATAGGGTGACATTGAAAAAAGTCAAGAAATGATTTTTTTTCTCCCTTTTCTTTCATGAGGGGGGGGAGGGAAGGGGTAAATTGACGAGCTATACCCTGAACCACCCCGGACAATGTGTTTGACCCTACAGGCATTGGGAGCTCAGCAAAGAATGCAAATGCTTTTCGGAGACTGCGGGGACTGTGGGATAGCTGGAGTGCTCAGTCCCCCCTCCCTCCCTCCATTAGCGTCCATTTGATTCTTTGGCTTTCCATTACGCTTGTCACGCAGCACTGTGCTGAGTCCCTGCTGTGGCCTCTGTCTGGAGATTTTTTCAAAAGCTTTGGCATTTCGTCTTCTGTAACGGAGCTGTGATAGAACAGATTTGTCTCCCCATACAGCGATCAGATCCAGTATCTCCCGTACGGTCCATGCTGGAGCTCTTTTTGGATTTGGGACTGCATCGCCACCCGTGTTAATCAGAGCTCCACGCTGGGCAAACAGGAAATGAAATTCAAAAATTCGCGGGGTTTTTTCTGTCTACCTGGCCAGTGCATCTGAGTTCAGATTGCTTTCCAGAGCGGACACAATGGTGCACTGTGGGATACCGCCCAGAGGCCAATACCGTCGATTTGCGGCCACACTAACTCTAATCCAATATGGTAATACCGATTTCAGCGCTACTTCTCTTGTCGGGGAGGAGTACAGAAACCGGTTTAAAGAGCCCTTTATATCGATATAAAGGGCCTTGTGTGGACAGGTGCAGCGTTAAATCGGTTTAACGCTGCTAAAATCGGTTTAAACGCGTAGTGTAGATGGCCTATGTTAGGGGTAGATAGGTGAATGCGGTCATGGACTAGGTCTGTGGGAGCTGCTGTGACATCTCTCTGATGTTCCCAGTACATTATGTGTTGGTTCTGCTCTTGCTTTGGTAGCAACATCAGCCTGGCCTCAGAATGCTCCCGTTTAGTCATTATTTTGACATGCTACCAAAACCTTCCTGAGGAAAGGAAATGAGAGAAGGGAAGTGCCGATTTTTAACAGTTAATATCTCAGCAAGAACTGATCAGAATTTCATTGGACAAAGAAAAGATACTTCAGTGGCCTGAGAGCTATCCCTGGCCAAGTATTAAAGGCCTGCTTCAAACAATGGACGTGAGACAGCTGCTCAAAAGATGGCAGGAATCCTTTACAATGGAAAGTATTAGGCAGGCTAAATTATAGGCATTGCTACCAACTTCTATCTAGAAATGAGATGCCCTGAAATCTAGAATGAAGTGGCAGGTTGTTTTATGTAACTTTAGTTTAGTTTAGAAGTAACTTGTTATTTTTTTTAACATTCTCTATTTAGGTCCATGCATCTTTGGCTACGGGGCCCAGGCAAAATGATGGCACGTTTTATGAAATTCGTACCTATGATGTTAAGCCATCCAAGATGAAGGAGTTTGTGGAATTGGTCAATAAACACATCCACCTTCGTGCAGCTCATTCAGAGATGCTTGGATTCTGGACTGTGGAGTTTGGGGGCATGAATAAGGCCATCCATATTTGGAAGTTTGGTATGCACAGCATCACTTCATATTGCTCTTGTGTGTCATGTGCATTAGACAGATGAAACAGGATGTTTCTCTTGGGCTCTTATAAATAAATAAATAAGAGAGAATAGCTCCTATACTGACAACTGAAAACAAATACAGTAGAACCTCAGAGTTTCGAACACCTCAAATGGAGGTGGTTTGTGACTTTGAAATGTTCATAACTCTGAACAAAACATTGTGGTGGTTCTTTCAAAAGTTTGCAACTGAACATTGACTTAATACAGCTTTGAAACTTTACTATGCAGAATAAAAATACTGCTTTTAACCATGTTAATTTAAATGAAACAAGCACAGAAAGTTTCCTTACCTTGTCAAATCATTTTTTTTTTTAATTTCCCTTTATTTTTTAAGTATCAGAGGGGGAGCCGTGTTAGGCTGGATCTGTAAAAGCAGCAAAGAGTCCTGTGGCACATTATAGACTAAGAGACGTTTGGGAGCATGAGCTTTCGTGGGTGAATACCCACTTTGTCGGATGCATGTATCGGACGAACTGGGTATTCACCCACGAAAGCCCATGCTCCAATACGTCTGTTAGTCTATAAGGTGCCACAGGACTCTTTGCTGATTTTATTTTTTTAGTAGTTTACGTTTAACACAGTACTGTACTGGATTTGCCCTTTTTTTGGGTCTCTGCTGCTGCCTGACTGCATGCTTCTGGTTCCAAATGAGGCGTGTGGATGACCGGTCAGTTCATAATTCTGAGGTTCTACTGTACTTGCAGAATTAAGGTGAAGCATTTTTGATATCTCTATGCTAGACAGTCTTGTAGGCCTCTAAAATATTTAATGGAGGAGTTGCATTTGAGACTTTTAATTGCAGTACACATTCAAATTTAGGGCCTGATCCTGCATTATTGAAGTCAATGAGATTTGTTAAAATTGATTTCAGTGGAAGCAGGATTGGGTCCTTCAAGTTAAAGTGTGCGTATGAATAGTTTGAAGACTAAAGCAAATCTGTTTAAGGAAAAGGCTAAACCACTACTTATTTCCATTTCTTAGGGTTAGGGTTTCTTCTTTTGTACCAACAGCCAAATATCTAGTAGGTATAGAAAGTGTATACGTGAAAGACTTAGTGCCAACTTCTAGATACTAAGAGTGATTGTGGCCACCAGCTTTTGTTAAAAAACCCTATTTTAATATTGATGTGAATTTTGCTTAGAAAATTGGTTTGTTCTGAAAGTTGTTAGATTAACTCTGAGGGCAAATGAGGATATTCCTGAAGAAAATTAAACTGTTCTTATGTGGTCACTTAAATTCTCATTTGGGGTAATTTTTTTATTTTTTTTTTTAACTTTTGAATCTTCACGGATGACACCAACCTGTGGGGAGAGGCATAGGCGGCAGGTTATATCTGTGTGCGGTGCCCGGGCTCCAGGAATATTCAGGGCCGGGTGCCCTGCTCCAGCAATAGTTGGAGCTGGGTCTCTCCCCCGGCCCTGCCTGGATTGGGCCCTGGCCCCCGCAGGTCTCCCCCCGCCGCCGCGACCCTGCCTGGAGCAGGTCTCAGCCCCCGCCTCCCATCCCCCCCCTTTCGCGTCCCCCCCCCCACCGCCGCGTTGTGTCCCTGCCTGACAGAAAGCATGAACCCCTCATCCCCAGCCAGAACCCTCATCCCCTCGCACCCTAATCCTCTGCTCCAGCCCTGAGCCCCCCCACATCATGAACCCCTCATCCTCGCCTCACTCCACACCCCAAACCTCTTCCCTAGCCCTGAGCGCCCTCCTGCATCATGAACCCCTAATCCCCCAGCCAGAGCCCTCATCCCCCCACACCCTAATCCTCTGCCCCAGCCCTGACCCCCCTGCATCATGAACCCCTCATCCACAGCCCTCATCCCACAGCCCAACTCTCTTCCCTAGCCCTGAGCGCCCCCCCGCATCATGAACCCCTCATCCACAGCCCTCACCCCACAGCCCAACCCTCTTCCCTAGCCCTGAGCCCCCTCCTGCATCATGAACCCCTCCATCCTCAGCCCCACAGCCCTCACCCTGCACTCTCTCCTATCCCAAACCCCCTCCCCCTTCCCACACACCCCTTCCCAACCCCAAACTCCATCCCAAAGCCTGCACCCTTCACCCCCTCCTGCACACCCACCCCCTGCCCCAGCCCAGAGCCTGCACCCAGCACCCAAACTCCATCCCAAAGCCTGCACCCCTCCTGTACCCTAATCCCCAGCCCAGGATCTGCACCCCAGACCTCCCCCGCCGAGCCCCCTCCCAGAGCCGTAGGCAGGTGGGGGCGGAGTTTGGGGGGGCGGAGTTGGGGGGCGGGTTCTGGGCACCACCAAAATTTTTACAGACTTGCCACCCATGGGGAGAGGTAGATATGCTGGAGGGTAGGGATAGGGTCCAGAGTGAGCTAGACAAATTGGAGGATTGGGCTAAGAGAAATCTGATGAAGTTCAACAAGGACAAGTGCAGTGTACTGCACTTAGGACAAAAGAATCCTGCACCGCTACAGGCTAGGAACTGACTGGCTAAGCAACATTTCATCAGAAAAGGACCTGGGGATTACAGAGGACAGGAAGCTGGTTATGAGTCAGCAGTGTGCCCTTCTTCCCAAGAAGGCTAACAGCATATTGGGCTGCATTAGTAGGAGCATTGCGAGCTGATCAAGGGAAGTGATAATTCTTCTCTATTCAGCACTGGTGAGACCACATCTGGAGTATTGCGTCAAGTTTTTGGCCCCCACTACAGAAAGGATGTGGACAAATTGGAGCGAGTCCAGTGGAGGGCACCGAAAATGATTAGGGGCCCGGGGCACATGATTTATGAGTAGAGGCTGAGGGAACTGGGGTTATTTAATTTGCAGAAGAGAAGAGTGAGGGGGGATTTGTTAGCAGCCGTCAACCACCCAAAGAGGATGGAGCTAGGCTGTTCTCAGTGGTGGCAGATGACAGAACAAGGCGCAGCGGGGGAGGTCT
Organism: Mauremys mutica; assembly: GCF_020497125.1. Classification (NCBI taxonomy): domain Eukaryota; kingdom Metazoa; phylum Chordata; order Testudines; family Geoemydidae; genus Mauremys; species Mauremys mutica. The sequence goes on from NC_059077.1 coordinate 123,801,756, forward strand.
AGATTGGATATTAGGAAACATTATTTTACTAGGAGGGTGGTGAAGCACTAGAATGGGTTACCTAGGAAGGTGGTGGAATCTCCATCCTTAGAGGTTTTTAAGGGCAGGCTTGACAAAGCCCTGGCTGGGATGATTTAGTTGGTATTGGTCCTGCTTTGAGCAGGGGGTTGGACTAGATGAGCTCCTGAGGTCTCTTTGAACCCTAATCTTCTATGATTTTATGAATAGTTTCTGTCTCCTCATAATAAATTTATTTTAATTGAATCCAGTCTGACAGAACTGAATATAGAATTTTAATGTTTTTCCTTTTCTTGTAGATAACTTTACCCACAGAGCTGAAGTCCGGAAAGCACTAGCCAATGATAAAGAATGGCAAGGAAAACTCTCTTCAGTTCTGCCCTTATTGAATAAACAAAACAATGAAATTGTTTACCTGGTACCTTGGTGTGAGATTGGGAAGCCTTCGAAGGAAGGGGGTGAGCTTTATCTGTCTTTCTATTGATTAAAGCTATCCATGTGGATTCGATAAGAAGTAGCTTTATGTTGTAACCAAATGTTATATTGTGTAAAAGGCTAGGGAAAAGTTCAACAGTGGCTTTGTTTTACAGGAATATGTAAGTTAGGGAAGGGCACAGCATACCTGTGTGTGTGTGTGTACTTGTACTTTCATGAGTTGGTGGCTAAAGCCCTGTGCTGTATGGTTGGGAATGAATTGGAAAATTGGATGGATGAACAGCTAAATTGAGCAATCTGTTCCTCCTACAACAGTGCTCTGAATATTTTTCTCTTAACTTGCTTATTTGCTCAAAGTATGGGAATGCATTTTCTAGACATACTAAAAGCCAATCCAGTATCCCTTCTCACTTGCAGAATCCATGTTTTACAGTATAAAATAAAATAAGATTGTCACAGGTTTTAGTGTGATTTCACCCACAAGGTCAGATTAGCAGATGACACTCAGATTTTTCACAAATCCATTCATTTTTCTCTCTCAGTTTAGGAACTATGTTTTTTTCATGTTTTGTCACACTCATGATTTTAAAAACCTACCTTCTATGAGGTAAATATGCATCATTCATACAGAATTCATTGGGTTTTTTATAAGGCATTTTGGCCACAAATATTTTCCTATCTATCTACATCTTCTCTAATCCTTCAGTAACAGTGTTCCCAGTTTTAACTGTTCATCCATCTATTTATCAAGCCATCCAAACATCATATTGTTTATTTACACGGAATTGTTCCAAACTAGCCTAGATTTAATCTGTGTGTGTGTACGTATATATAAACTACATTAGTGAGTTTTGGATTCTTGGTCTTTTATTTAGGTTTAGTTAACAGGTGGATAAACCCTGACTAACTTTCTGTTAAAGGTAAGCAGGTAACTGATTATTCAAAAATGTCAATTTGTTGCCTTCCATTTATGTGTAGAATGGAGCTAAAATTTATATGCTGTCCAGTGTTGGAGGATCTATTGCCTGGTGGCAATTGTCTTGATTTATATTAGAGTTTTTGTTTTGAGATCACATTTACATTGGTGTCAATACAGAGTAATCCCTGGAATGTTAATGTTAAAGGTGGCATGTCTTGCAGCAAGCCTGGAGTCTTATCTGTAAACCTTGTTGTTTCTGTAGTTCCTCCTCAAACAGGAAAGACCCTTGAAGGATAGAGCTGATACGTTTGTCCCAGGTGTCTGGTCAGTGTTTGCTGCTTTGGTCTCAGGACACCTCTTGCTGTGATGGGTGCTGCCAAGATTCATGTAGTGGTTATGATGTCATAAATAACATTGACCACCAAGGACACTGTCAGTTTCAGAAAGGCTAGTCGGATCTGGGCTAGTTCACATTGTTCATCTTTCTATAGCCTCAGGAGATTTTGTTGTCTCTAGTCATCTGAATGCTGAATTCATAGATCCTGGACAAAAGAGACTGGTGTTCACCTGAAATGGCTTCACTTCTCTTTCTTTGAAATGGCTCCATCTGTGCAGGATCGTTCAGTGAACTTTTCATTGTTTTCTTTTCTGTGACCTGTATTCCTGTGTGACATGGTGGATCTCGGGACCCTCTGAAGCAATGTTTTGGTCTACTAACCCCAAAGAGTTGGAAGTTACTGTTCTAACTGAATCACAATAAATGTGAGGATGGCTTGTAAGATTTTCATAACTTTTAGAGAATCAGATGATTAATTTGACATTTCGTGGCTTGTACAGCTGTATTCTTTTTCCATCAGGGGTGTATGAGATGGTCACTTTTCAGATGAAGCCTGGTGGGCCGGCTCTGTGGGGCCAATCGTTCAGAGCTGCAATCAATGCTCATCTCAATACAGGCTACACGAAGCTGATTGGTGTTTTCCACACAGAATATGGATTACTTAACAGAGGTACAATACTAGTCAGTTTCCAGTACAGTCACGGGCACAGAGGGGCAAAGGTGAAAATCAGCAATACTTATGAGAGTGTTCAGACTCCTGATTAATGTAACTACAACTTTGGAGGCTGCATTTTGGATCCTGGGCCTCTTGTATGGCTTTAGCTCATCAAAAACTGTGGTGTCTTATCATTTCTGTCACCGTAACTTTACTTGCCCAGAGTCAGCATCCATGATGCTAGCACTGAGCACTGGTATTATGATAATGGGGTGCTTGTCTCACTGTAAGTGTGCTAGAAACCAGGGCCAGCACTAGCCCTGTGGGGAATTGAAACTCCATATATACACATCATGCTGATAAACAAGCCCTGAATCATTGAAAGGATTTAAATTTATAAATAAGTCTGGCTCATGCTTGCTCATGGATCACTTCCTCCTCTTAAATACACCCAAATTACCAGGGGAAAAGGAGCAGCATCTTGGCACTAGTTCTGATATCACTGTAAATGCATGGAAGGGCACACATGCACCAGGATAGCCTTGCTAGTATCACGGATGCTGCATATGGACTTACGCAACTGTCTACTTAGTCAGATCCAGTGTTTCTTTTGCCCTGAAATACTGTACAGTGTCTCCCTGAATTCAGCTTGACATGGGGTCTAAAGACAGTTTGCTGAAACTAGAGTTGTGGCTTAAAGGGTTAGAAAATGCAGTGTTAAAAATCAGCACGAGAAAAGCTCTGCAGAAGGAATGTCTTGTTTGATGAATTGCTGCTTTTGGGTGGAGGATTTCAGAACAGAGCAAAGGACCTGTAGGATATTTCATACTGTAATTTAGTTACGGTTTTACTCTTCAATTTGTTATGCTCTTGTTTTCACAGTTCATGTGCTCTGGTGGAATGAGAACCCTGACAGCCGTGCAGCAGGGAGGCATTATGCCCATGAGGACGCCAGGGTGGTAGCAGCTGGTAAGCAAGAAGGCTGTCTCTTTTCAGCATGTGTACTGAAAATCAGAATACCATTCGTTTAAGAGTGCTGTCTTGTTTTACCTAATTCTGTGTATTTAATTTCAGTGCGGGAGAGTGTTAGATTCCTGGAGTCCCAGCAAAATATGCTCCTGATTCCTATGCCTTTCTCACCATTGAAATAGTTTTCTACCAACTGATGTAATGGCAGACAACACAACTTTCATACAGCATTTTTATCCTGAACTGTCATTTGGGTCTCTCTCAATACCAATATAATCTAGCCAAATATTCTTCAGTTTACTGTATGTGGATAAAACCTGAATTCACATGCTTAATCTTAGCTGTAGTCCTCTGCACACAATAAGAATTCAAGGCCTGCCCACCATGCCGTGAACTCTGCAAATGGTTCATATTAGCCATGAATTTCTCATCTTATTGCCACTTGAAGATGCATCCATGCAGAAGTATTCTAGAACGGGTACAAAAAGGCAAAAGGCCCTTTCCAAAGCTCACAGCTGTGCCAATGCAAGGATGATCAGAGAACTGTTATCTGTATAATGTACTTTGCTACCTCCTGAGAAGGTCACATCTTCCCAGTTACTACTTGCCCTAAAAAGCAGGAATCCTAACCTAGATTTTGCATGCTGACCATACATCTCACTGGTGTGTCTGCTTGTATTTATTATTTTTAATGAGGTTGGAATTAGGTATGAGAAATGTTGCAGTAAAATTGGTTAAGTGGTGATATAGGGAACTCAGCTTAAGTATCAGCAGAACCTTTTTTACTTGAACTACTGTATTGCAATTCACTTATTCTTTCTGTTGTGGGTCCACAGCCCTTTATTCAATTATGACTGAACAGTAAGTTACGTGGATCACATCTCCATGCAAATACTTGTTTATTGTGCTGAAACTGATTATGAATGAACTAATTAATTCTGAGAGTTTATGGATTGTGTATCAGATAAACTGGTCCACTAAAGTACATATGCCTATACTTTTGGAGAAAGCTTTGCCAGACTGTAAAGCTTAAAGCCTAATAAAAGCATTGATTGTTGTTCTGCATGTTGTATATAGCCATATTACTTGCCTAAAACTCTTCCTGTCCTTTCAATCAAGAGACTGTAACACTTCTATAAATGCAGCATTCTGAAGGTTCTACATGTTGGTTCCAGCAGCCTAGATACTAGTTCCTTTAGAGCCAGTAATCTTGCTCCTTAACTTGCTGGAAGGAGTTACTGAGTGTGTAGATGCACATTGCTCATCTGTCTGGGACTAAAAATCAAATCTTGGTCTAGTTTACAAAGCATTGCCCCAAGATGTTAATTCAGTTACTTTATACACAAGTTGAGATATTCAGTGTATTAAAACTAAAGCCTAGTTTTAAAATAAAAGCAAATGTAAATGGGGAAAATATTGCCCATGGGATGCAACTTAACATTTGTAAAGACAAATGTATGCACTGTAGATAGGCTCTGATTGAAGTTGTCAACTATAATAGCCCCCTTAGCTGTACACTGCATTACGGAGGACACATGCACTATCCTCAGGATGGTAGGATCAACGTCAGACTCAGTGGAGTCTGACTTCTTCAGAGATCAGTTTTTCCTGTCTTAAAAAAAAAAAAATTCAAAGTGCTAGATTAGATCTTTGAACTTGAATCTGATTTATTACACTGCTAGTATAAATTTTGAATATCTCTGATCTTAACCTGGACTAAGTTTTAATAACCACGTGTTACATGGCACAGGACACTGAGATTTAACCTTTACCATAGTAGACTGCAGAAGTAAAACTTACATTAATATTGATTGCATTAAAGGACTAAAACAGTTCAGTTCATGGGAAAGGTGTAAAACAATTTTCCACTTAATGTGTGGAAGTTCACATCGCAAACCAAACATAAGCGTGTCACAGATTAATAGCACTGCTCTAAACAGTAAATGCATAACAGCAAATTTTTGTAGATGAACAGTGCTGTTACAGCTTTATTTTTGAACTTAATACAAGGCAATTAAAATGCCTAATATTCCACAAACAGTTATTAGCAAATACAAATATATATATTTATTTTTAATGAAAATGTCCATTGAAAGATTTAACTTAAAAGTTTTGTTGTGAAATCTCTAGATTTTGCAAAGTTAATAGATATTCCAGTGCAAAAATAGATCCCATTACAGATAGCATAAAGTGCTTGGAATGAAGGACCAACTGTATTTTTTTGAGGTGGGGTGGGGGAGTGGGGATGAGGAAGGGGAGAAGCACTTTATCTTGGGAAAAATAACATGTATAGTCCTTATTGAAATACAAATATACTACAAAAAGGGTTGCAACAATTTAATAGCATACAGTAAGTGGTAACATTGTTTCAAATACATAAATGCCCTAAATGCAGTTCTATTATCAGAGTGGTTCACAATTGTAACACGTGTGGCACTTGGATAATTTTGCCTGACATCCCAACTCCAAGGGCAGAAAGAAGTGGTTGGAAATCATTTCTGCGCGTGAGAGAGAGCAGTATGTGAGAACTGTATGGCACAGGCTGGATTCCATACAGATTAAAAAAATGTACAAGAGTCTGAGACATCTCCAGGGACTGAAGAGGTGTGAAATATTTGTTACCTTCAACATCTAGTGTAACTTTTCTTTTTATCATAGAAGCCAGGTTGTGCATAAGGACTCTTTGGCAGGGTTAGGTGAAATGAGCACATTGTGAGTACACGGTCTACCCACTGCAAATGAAATCATACATCAAAAACCTGCAACCATCTGTATGGGTTTAAAATAAACCCCATTGCAGTGGGCTCAAAACGTGCACACCCCACTGTACATTACAGGATTGAGTCTATAGCTGTAGTCCTTCTGTTGAGATTGTGAATTAGTGCCACTTGTGGTGTTTGTTTTCAGAGGTATTAAATGTTCAGTTAACATTTAACTTCATTGACTCTGAAAATCATATCATAGCCCTGATCCTGCAGCCCTTGGTATCATGAGTTACAGATGCAGGATTGGGCACAATATTTATACCAGCTCTGCTCCTGAAAATATAATGTATACTGTTAATCATTTGATGAGGATACTGTAGGGAAGTCTGAGTTCTTGTAAGTACAATACAGATTATGCTGTAAGAAATGAGGTATACTAACCCCTTCTTCTGTCCTTTCCCCTCTACAACAGTATTCTGTGGATTAAATTATGAATACAGTATGTAAAAGGCACTTCAGCAGAGCTGTAGATTAGTTTGCTTTATCCCAATGCAGAAATACAGTGAGGACAAAGCTCTTTGCACAGTGTTTCATTTAATAAAATGTTGAATTTATCAATGCCAAGATGCCTAGAAGTATATAAATAATCATCACATTGCCTAATGCTGTTAAGTGATCAGTTCATGGCACTTTCCGTATTTATTAGTGTAGGACTTCAGGGCATTTACTGAAAAAAATCAAGTCATGATGGAGGAGTATCAAGAGGTAATAAATAACTTTGAGGCCCGGGTTCAGCAAGGGCCATAAAGCACGAGTTGCCCTGTTGACCTCAGTGGGGCTGCTCATGTGCTTCGAGCTGAGGCTGGCTCTAAGGGTTGAAGCACAGCTGGGGTGCCCGAGGAACACATTAGTACAGATGTGCTCCCATGGCACAGCCAGACAAGAGAGGGTGTCAGTAATTCTCACCATGATAAACATTTTTTTGTAAAGTTTTGAACTTTAGATTACGGATTGCTGTCACTGTGGTGTTAGAGCTTATGCGCCTAGTTGTTCCCAAGGGGAACTTGAATGAGGTGGTTTCCCACACGAACAAAAGTATATTCTGTGGTTAGGTTCACCTAATAACTGAAACTACAGCACATTAATCTAACCATATCTCAGTTTCCATGTAGGAGTTTCAGGCAAATTGTTGTAGCTGAAGCCAGGGCTAGTGGTACTTGTTAGAACACACAATCTGGGATTTGCACAGACCATGTTACATGCCTATAACAAAGTTATCACTGAAAACAGAGCATGACAATGCCGACATAATGTAATAAATTACACTATGGCTAAAGATCTAATTGAAGCATTTCCATACCCTAACTATGCTGCCTTTTTAAGGACATATAAATAATACTATTGAAAAAAATTGACATCTTTTCAAGTTTTCAGTTTAAGTGACAAAGCCAGAAATGATACCACATTTGAGCTAAGCAATAGCAAATTTCAGATGCTGGTTACCTTTCTGCTGCCAAACGGGAATTCAACAATAGACACTACATAGCAGAGTGACTGTCTTTTGTTTTATAATTTACTCTTGGCATTAGCAGCATATGCAACCAGTGAGTGTGCTGCTCTAGGCTGATCACTAGTTTTGCTTCTCATCCACTGCTCTCTACTCAGTCCTTGCGCAGCCGTCCAAGTGGCACTACTGTGGCAACTCTATAGGAGTAGCAAAGTACTTAACTTCATAAAGGCTAGTTAGGGAGCAGATGATTGGTCACAATGGTAGTGGGACAGTCCCATGCATTTGCAAGGTTCAGTTGTGCACACTGCCACCCCTGCAGCGGATGATGACAGGATATCAAATCTCTGCGTACCATCTACATATGGTATGCTTTGTGGGTTAGGATTATTACCAATTGACCACCACCAGTCTATACAGATCTTTACAGAGTAGTTGGTCAGGTGGTTCCCCCCCCACAAAATAAGGCCACAACACTGTGCCTTTTGGTAACTGGTTGGCACTGACTGTTTCGGTGCATTCATTGCCGGCAATGCATGTAGCACCAGGGAAATTCCACTCCCAATATGAAAAATTTTTAAGAGTATGAATGTGCACACCTTTAAAATATCAATAAATAATCACTGGCCATGATTCCTCAATAAACAATTGTTGCAACCCTAGGAAAAGTATATGGTGTAAGAACAAAATACAGTATGGCTGAAAGCCCACAGTGTCCAATGGGTTCCATACTACAGTTTCACAGAGTTATACTGTAATGAACTAGATTCAAGTCAGTCACTTGAGAACAGTACAACAAGGCAACGACTCCAAGAGGCACTGCCTCTGTAACTGAATTTTGTTTTCATTGCATTGAATTGCATTGCATTGAATGGTTATCAGTAGAGTGTCCAGTTTACGTCTTTCCCTCTGTATCCTCCAGCTTTCTCCTTTGGGAATATCCCATTCCATGCAAAGGAAGGTGCGCTGTATCGTCCTTCTGCTCAACACCATGTCCTTGCCTAGGGTAGCTCACACGCAACTTTCTTTCACCTTCTCATCTTGCAGAAAGGAAGTAAGGATTGCAATGTCCACAACAGTCTGGTTTTTGTGCAATGACATGTCCTTTGTGTGGTCATCATCACTTTGGTCCTTGGCAAAGTTTACAAATACCTACAAGAGAAAGGGTCACGGAGTCTTTAGTCACTTTGGGTTCTGCTTAGTGCAGGATGGTTTCCTCTACGAACTGTTTGTTTACCATGGATTCAACCCTGCTCCCTACTGAAACCAATGACAAATTTCCCACTGGCTTCAGTGGCAGTAGGATTAAGTCCGGTATCTACTTCTTGTCAATTAAAATAGAGTTACAGAAGAAAAGGCCAGGTTGAAAAATCACACAGTAAGCAGCATTGTCCAAAGGCCTCAGCTGCCTTATTAGCTGTTCTGGCTACTGCATCCCTCTTTGTTGCACTGGTTTCACTGGTCACTGCATTGAGCTCAACATCTTATTGATCAATTTCTTCCTGCTCACAACCCTCATTTCATCTTACCTCCCTCTGCATCCTCCTTCTCCCACCCTTTGCTTCTGATCACTCTTGCTTTCAGACTCCTTTTCCACTATCCCCAGAGTGGGACCACTGTGCCACGCATTCTCCGCAAAACCCTTTCAACACAGATCTCTTCACACCTTTTCCTACTTCTGTACTGCATAGTGCCAGTGCTAGATTATAAACTCTTTGAAGCAAAGGCTCTGCCTTTTAAAGTCTCCTGGAAGGTGCCATGTATTTTTACAGTGCTATGTACCTTGCATTTATAAATACCGCTTGTGTTTACTGCATGCTGTATACCTTGTACTGTAAAGTATTACCTTGCACTACTATCTGAGGATTTCAAAGGCTTTATAAACATGAATTTCGCCTCACAAGACCACTGCAAGGTAAGCAGGCATTCTGAACCCCATTTTACAGATGAAGAAACACCCATACAGAGGGTTAATGACTTTACCCACAGTCACACAGGATATCTGTGGAACAGGGAACAGAAACCACGTATCCTAGTGTCCAGTTCTGTACAATTGCAAGACTATACTTCCTCCCTCCAATGTGTTTCTCTTAGCTTTTATGTCGCATTTAGCCTGCATGTTTGGTCCAGAGTAGGGAGGAAAAGGTGCAGTGGATAAGCCAATTACAATAATGATGATAATACCTAGCTCTTATGTAGCCCATTTCATTAGTAGATCTAAAAGTGCTGTATAAAAGGAGGTCAGGAGCATTAGCCGCATTTTATGGATGGGGAAACTGAGACACAGAGAGGTGAAGTGACGCCCAAGCTAGTTGCAGAGTTGGGAATGGAAGTCAGGTCTCCTGAGTGCTCTATCCACTAGGGCCCACATAAGTATCCCATTTGCCTTTCTACAAAGGTGAGATTCATTGACACGTTACAGTCTCCACGTAGGAAATACTCAGCTGAAGACAAATGGCCCAACTCTGCTCCCAGTTACACCCTGGAGGTCCACTGAAGTCAGTGGAGTTACTCAGGGTTTCCCAGCTATGTAAAGAGAGGAGAATTTGGCTCACAGTGCACTAGAAACTTACTTGGTCAAGTGTAGTCTGAGAAACGGAGTAGTCTTCTATGTGGAGTCTTTTTTTGTTCTGGGAGAGGATACTAAATATCCTAGCCAGAGAGGATGGCGAGGATGGGAGCTGGTACTGAAGCATGTTCCGATGCTTCTCCTTCAGGACGCTGCCAGGAAAGGCAAGCCCAAAGAATTCCTGAACGGGCTTCAGGTTAGGGTTTGCCCCTGCTATTCGCACTACTATTGTATAACCATCTCCAAACCTGCAAGCAGAGGAGTTTAGGTGAGTCTCTTTGAAAAAGGGGTGTCATTTAAAATACACAGCCATTTCCTGTAGCTTAAAGAGCAACAAGAAAGCCACATAAGAAGAGCCGAGGAAGGAGAAAAATCACTCATGTCAATATCTCAGCAGTTCAGATTGAACTGCCCTAGAAAAGCAGGCCCATTGACAAGTGTATGGCCTGTGCAAATTGAAAGCGCTCACCTGTTCTTCAGATGCTGGACGCTGCCAAGACACCTGAACCGCCCGTTGACCATTATTGCCATTCGAGTGCACAGGGCTTCACATTCTTCCATGCTATGGGGGCAAATGAAAAAACATTTAACCCTGCAAAAAGCCTGCATTTTCTGAAATCACCACCACCACATCGTACCAATCTGCATTTACAGAAATGAAGCAGCTGAGCTGAATGTTTAGATTTCAAAATCCACCCCCAATTAAATCAGACTGGAGAAATACAATGCAGTATATACCCAACTATAATGAACACTACATGCCTGTGAGATGTAAGCACCACTGATCTCCCCTCCTTGATGATGCTCAGGGCACAGTTCCATAAGAAACGGCGTGCTTTGGGATCCATTCCCGTGGTTGGCTCATCCTGAAAAAAACATTTAATAAACCATGTTATACTATAACATGCTACTGATACACTATTTCATATACAATGACAATATTTAACTGTGAAGAGTGAAAACCCACACCCATCCAAATGATTTTTACTGGAAAAGTTTAAAAGAAGAAAAAATGTCATAGAAATTTCCTCCCCTTTTTTTTTCAAAATTTAAAATATTTTTCCCAGAAATTTTAACTTAGTAAAAATTTGTTCCGCTCTATTGTTGGTCAAAATTGGGGAACAAATTTTGTGAATGTTGTAAACTTTTTTCTCTAATTAAAAAATTTGGTCATCAATTTCAACATTGGAAAAAATTAATGAGCTCTAGTTTAAACAGAATGTGTATCTCTCATTCATCACATACTATGGATGTTAGCAGCTCTTTTTCAAGAATTCACAAAAGGAAAGATAAAACCATTGCTTTCTTGTCTATTCTTTTCTCAAACTGTTCATACATAAAGGGCTGGATCCGATCATCCATCTATGCACAGAACTCCCTTGAAGTTAAGGGAGTTTTGTATATAAAGCAGTGGCAGGCTATCATCCTTAATTCTTAGTGAGTATCCAAATCTAGACGGTCATTGCCAAAGTAATTGGAAACAACTCTCTGGAACAAATTTCCAAAAATAGAGGCCTGAAGCTCATGCCATAGATTTTGCCCTATATTTGTACATGTAACTATATCATGTTCACATATAAGTTGGCTCTTCGCACATACAAATGACCTGTTATGCATTTAAATGTATACTTCATTGCCAAATGGTAAAACTTCACAGACTTCAGTGGGAACAGAATTGAGACCTAGTTATTTTTTAATGGAAAAAAATGTTAATACATGAAGAGTCGTGAACTCACCAGGAACACCACTGGAGGGCTCCCAATCAGGGCAACAGCAGTGGAGAGCTTGCGTCTGTTGCCGCCACTGTAGTTCCCAGCATATTTTTCTCCATATTTCACAAGGCCCAGTTTACGAATTGCCCATTCGCCAACCTATAGGAAGAGAGGGCAACATGACCTTCTGAATGGATATCAATGGGTGGGAACTACTGCGCTGGAAGGTAAAGAATCTTTGGGAAATGGAAAAATATTTATAAAAATTAGGGCCGTCGGTTAATTGTAACTGATTAAAAAAATTAATCGCACTTACGACAATAGAGCATCAATTGAAATTTATTAAATATTTTTTGATGTTTTTCTACATTTTCAATATTGACTTCAATTACAACACAGAATACAAAGTGTACAGTGCTCACTTTATATTATTTTTTATTACAAATATATGCACTGTAAAATGATAAAAAAAGAAAGAGTGTTTTTCAGTTCACCTCATATAAGTACTGAAGAACAGTCTCTTTATCATGAAAGTGTAACTTCCAAATGCAAATTTTTTTTGGTTACATAACTGCACTGAAAAACAAAACTGTGTAAAACTTTAGAGCCTACAAGTACACTCAGTCCTACTTCTTGTTCAGCCAATCGCTAAGACAAAAAGTTTGTTTACATTGATGGGAGATACTGCTGCCTGCTTCTTATTTACAACGTCACCTGAAAGTGAGAACAGGCGTTTGCATGGCACTTTTGTAGCCGGCGTTGCAAGATATTTACATGCTAGATATGCTAAACATTCGAATGCCCCTTCATGCTTTGGCCACCATTCCAGAGGTCATGTGTCTATGCTGATGATGCTCGTTAAAAAAATAATGTGTCAATTAAATTTGTGACTGAACTCCTTGGGGGGAGAACTGTATGTCTCCTGCTCTGTTTTACCTGCATTCTGCCGTATATTTCATGTTATAGAAGTCTTGGATGATGACCCAGCACGTGTTTGTTTTAAGAACACTTTCACTGCAGAGTCGACAAAATGCAAAGAAGTTATTGATGTGAGATTTCTAAAAAATAGCTACAGCATTTGACCCAAGGTTTAAGAATCTGAAGTGCCATCCAAAATCTGAGAGGGATGAGGTGTGGAGCATGCTTTCAGAAGTCTTAAAAAAGCAACACTCTAATGTGGAAACTACAGAACCCGAACCACTAAAAAAGAAAATCAACCAGCTACAACAGTGCCATGTGAATGCCTGTTCTCACTTTCAGGTGACTTTGTAAACAAGAATCAGGCAGCATTATCTCCTGCAAATTGTAACCAACCTTGTTTGTCTGAGTGATTGGCTGACCAAGAAGTAGGACTGAGTGGACTTGTAGGCACTAAAGTTTTACATTGTTTTAATTTTGAATGCAGTTATCTTTGTACATAATTCTAGATTTGTAAGTTCAACTTTCATGGTAAAGAGATTGTGCTACAGTATTTGTATGAGGCGAATTGAAAAATACTATTTATTTTGGTTTTTTTACAGTGCATATATTTGTAATAAAAATAAATATAAAGTGAGCACTGTACATTTTGTATTCTGTACTGTAATTTATATTAATATATTTGAAAATGTAGAAAATATCCAAAAATATTTAAAATAAATGGTATTCTATTGTTTAACAGCGCAATGAATTTTTTAAATCGCTTAATGGCCCCAATAAAAATAGATCCAGTTATACAGCACTCTCTTTGGATAATGCTCAGTGCCAATTCACTTGGTGGCAAGCTACTGTTTCCTAGGGCTTGCAGTAACATGACTCATTGTGCGCTCATTCCTCAAGGTGCTTGCAGTTACTACATACTACCACTGCAGCTGAAGGCCCTTAACCTGATTGGGGAAGATCCTCAGCTGCTGTAAACGGGCACAGCTCCTTTACACAGATATGGCCTATTAGTATTTCCAGACCAGCATTCTATTAATATCTACCACATCTGGGATGTAGATGGTGCACGTTACTGACAGCATGAGAAATCAACAGCAGAGAGGGAGTAAGTTGATACAGATAGTTGATAGTACCAATGGCCTGAATAACTGCTTCAGCACTGGGAACACCCAAATGTCAGTGTTCAAATAATGAAAATGTAGTCTCTATAAACTATGAGTGGCCAGACTGGGAAGCCCTTAAATTGGTGAGCATTTATTCCCAATGAACTCTATGGGACTACTCCTCAGAGTAAATGATCAGCAACAGGAATAAGGATTCCACCATTTGTCCCTAAATAAGCATTCCTTAAAGCAACAGATCAGTCTAGGAGTAATGGTGACCAATAGGAAAAGCCTGGGGAGGGTTTAACTGACTTGAAACCCAGATTTATTGGTAACATCAGCTGCTCTGGGCAGGACATAGTTGTCCTAGGTAGGAGTGAACGAGTAGAACACTTAGAATATCAGGGTTGGAAGGGACCTCATCTAGTCCAACCCTCTGCTCAAAGCAGGACCAATCCCCAATTAAATCATCCAACAGATTTTTGCCCCATATCCCTAAGTGGCCCCCTCAGGGACTGAACTCACAACCCTGGGTTTAGTTGGCCAATGCTCAAATCACTGAGCTATCCCTCCCTTGTTTGGTACTGAAAAAATACAGCAGATGAGAATTTCACTATCCTGTCCAAACCGACGGATTAAAGTGGGCAGTGGAATGCATGCCAGCAAAAATGTGTAAACAGTTCAGCCAGGGTCTGTGATTTCTGTTTTGCGTACCTGGCAGACCTCTTTCTCAGGAACACCCCGTAAAAGTGCAAAGAACTCCAGATGTTCTCTCCCTGTCAGCAGCTCATTAATAGCATCAAACTGAGGGCAATAGCCCATGTTCTGATGGACTCCTTGGATATTAGACAAGATACTGTAAAGCAAGAGAAGATCCATAGTTAGGGTTGTGCAACATCCATTGCCTTTTCAGGTAGGGAACACAGAACAGGGATCTGGAAGTATCAAACACCAGTGGCTTAGGCAAAGCTGTAAATGGATCCCAAAAGCAATTCGGGGTCACAGTAATTTCTTTTAAAATGTGACTGTTAATCACGATGGGTACCATTGTCAAAAATTCCTGTGTAACTTAAGACCCTATGGGCATGTCTATGTGGCAAGTTATTGCGTGGCAAGCAGGACTGCTACAGCACAGTGAAAGTCCTGGAGTGCCAGCAGGAAGGCAACTTTGACTGTGCTCGAGCAGTGTCCACACGGGGCCTTACTGTGCAGCAAGCTGATGTGCTGGAGTTTCATACTGTGGCTTGCTGCACAGTTAACTTGTTGCGTGGACAAGCCCCAAGCCCCATTTTGAAAAGTGACTTGGGATTTAGGTACATTTGAAAATGTTACCCTATGACCTTGACTCAGCAGAGCACATGTTTAAAGTGAGGCAGGTTTAGCCCTGGTGCAAGCAGGGGCCAGTCTAGCAAAGTCAGTGGAGTTACATTGCTTGGGAATTTGAGCACACAGGAAGGAGAGAAGCAGAGGATTTTCTTTGGTGTAAAGCAGAGGGAAGTGTCTTCTTCTCACCTGTTTCCCTTCAGATAAGCTTCTCCTCCCGTCACATCTGTATCTCCAGTTAGCATCTTGAAAGTTGATGACTTGCCAGCGCCATTCACTCCCAGGAGGCCAAAGCACTGAAAACATTAAAGAGCAGATGAGCCCATGTGTATTTGAGTGCATGATTTGGCCTGCAGAATCTTTTATTACTGACAATGACAGGCATAAGGCAGGAAGAAGTCCCTGGACTCTCAGAGCTCAGGGTGAGAGTGAGGGTCTATAGGAAAAAAAATATTTTTTTTATGTATAAACATGAGCAAATTTGATCTGGAATTAGCAAGACAGACTAACTCTGGCTCCGCCCATTCTGACAGCTGCTCTTCAGTGTAATACCACATTTTCATAGGAAGTTTCTGAACTTTTATTTCCAACTGAAATCAATTGGAAGGGAGAAGGGAACAAAAGCATTTTATCTAGAGGAATAGCCTCAGACTGCATACCAAACACTAATGTATTTATCCTGCCACCCCCAGTGAGGTCCAAGAGTGCGATTATCCTTGTTATCCTGAGGGATTTAGTGATTTGTCCAAGGTCACATCCAGAGTCTGTGGCAGCGCAGGGAATTGTCTTAAGCACAAGACCATGTCTCCTCTTCATTACAATGAAAACCTCAAGGATTTCAGTTCTTATCCTACTCTTTCCTTCTACTGCTCCTAAATAGTTCAGTAAAAACAAACACAGATCTAGATGACAAATTGGACATTACCTCCCCAGGAGGGATTCCAACACAGATCCGGTCAACAGCCGGTTTTCTCTTCATTCTATAAATCTGAAACCAGGAAATAAAATTTATGAGAATGACCAATGTGGGAGGTTAGGAGAAGAGAGAGAATCTGAGCCCCACATACTTCCCAAGACATCCTTAAGGCTCCAGTCCTGATCCCCTTGGACTTGATGGCTAAATTCTCATTGGACTTCAGTGGGACAGGATCAAATCATACTAGCCATACTCCCGGAGGTGACTGGTGGTCGAGATAGTCAGGGGAGCTCATTCTGGGGTCTGCACTCAGGCATACAGGGCCAGATCCTCGGCTAGGGATAATTGGCATAGTTCTGTTGATTTCATTGGAGGGTCTGGCCCAGTACCTGATTGGGGAAGAAACTGTAATGTGTCAGACAGTGCCCCAGACATGCGAGACTTGTGCCAGAGATGCATGCATTTCTGGATGCAGACGCACTGCTGACATCAAACACATTTTACCTGATGGAAGTGAACTGCCTTTTAAGCCTGTGAATAGAATGTATCTGGGCCCTGACTCAAAGTCCACTGAAATCAGTGAGAGTCTTACCCTTGACTCCCGTGGGCTCTGGATCAGGTCCTGGGTAAGCTGTGTGGTACTGGTGAGGGACTGCCCCAGCCCCAACCTATCTAGGTAAGCATGAGCAGCCCTCTCTCTCTCTCACCTTGGTCAGCTCTTTGATTTCAAGGATGTCACTCTGTCCACCGCCACTAATTATCCTCTGCCTCTCCCTCGTCACATCCTCGTCCTCATCATTCACAGAAGGCAACTTGGCACTGACAGGCCTTCGAAGGGGAACAAGTCAACATGTGAAAAGGAAAAGAAGAAAACATCCAAGGTGAATGCATTACAAATGAAAGACAGAGAGGGTGAGACAGGTGTCAATCATGCACCAGCATCCAAACAGAACACACCTGGGGAAGCTCTTCTGGGTTTGCAATTCAGCCCTGTGCAGGAGGCTAGCAAGCTGCTTCCCTCCCACGTAGGCCTTCAAAGCGAGGCTTCAGTGCACAGGCCATGTGCTGACCCTGTGTATGCAGGGGAACTTCACCCATAGTGAATGCTGATCTGTTTGGTGTCAGAGATTCTATAAATCTTAAATCCAGGCACATGACTCCTAAGGCCTCCAGCACACTCTTGGGCTACTGATTATTGCTGTTCACATAGCGTCCTCCAGACAAAACCAGTTTCACACCAACTCAAGTTCAAAATATTGCCAAGGACCAAAATGTTCTTTCTTCGAGATGCCTCCCACAGCTTTTCTCAGGCTGCTTTGATTGGCTTGGGGTACACAGGGAGATGGGTTTGCACTAGAATTTTAAAATTGTACTAGTGATGCAAACTTTGGGCCCATTCCTGCTGCCACTCAGGTAAATGGAAAAACGACATACAGGGTCTGGCTGCACAATAATTTCCCACTGTGAATTGACAATGAGGTGGTACAATGGCTGGCTGCACAAGCATCATCATTAACACAAGGTTGCTAACTGTGATTTGACCTCGCTGATTGTCTAAGTTGTAGCATGGGTCTTTTGTAGTATGACCGGGCCAGCTGAATCCTATCTGCCACTGAGCCAAGAGCACACCTCAGGCTTCTGTGCATCTTCCCACCCCACGCACCAGCCCACAACACTGAAGCATGGTGCAGAGCAAGCTTACCTCGGTTTGATGAAGAACCTGTATTGGATGAGCACTGTGATAAGGAAGAAGACTGCCCCTTCCACAGCCATGGCAAAGAGGTTCCGTCCCACCAGATCCCAGGACAGAGGGGACACAAAACGGTTCTCGCCTGTTTGGAAAAGCCAAAGCACATAGTCAGCTTTGCACAGCGGCTGGAGAGACTGATACAAAGATGAAAGGCTCTTGCCCGGAGAGAGCTTACAAACTAATTTTAGACAAGATGCAATGAGAGGGTGATACTAAGGGGAAAGAGAAGACAAAGATAATAAGATCATGCGGTGACCCAGTTTTGGCTTGTGCACGTAGTACTTTTCTAATAGTGATATTCAGATGTTCATTGTGCTAGGTGCTGCACATAGCTATAGTATTAAAACAGGCTCTACCTTGAAGAGCTTACAATCTAAACAGACAAGACAGTGAAAGGAAGCATTATCCCCATTTTACAGAGGGGGAACTGAGTCACAGGGAGATGAAGGGACTTGCCCAAGAGCACAGAAAGTCTGTGGTGATGTCAGGAGTTGAACCCCGCCCTTCTGACTCGCAGCCCCAGTCCCTGAACCACACGACCATCCTTCCTCTCAACTTGATGCTGCATTTCATACAACTACATTTTTGTATTTTTAAAGAATCAACGGACTCCCTAATAACTCAAGCTCCCTAACAGCTGAGAACCATTTGCTCGCTAGTCCTGGTAAGGAATCAGACGGGATATCTACAGGCTCTGGCCAGTTCAGAGCAGACCTCTGTACTGTTTTCACTACTGTTAGCTAGGCACTAATCCTGCCAGGCCCTGTGAGCCAAGGGCCCTCAGTTCTTGATGAGTTCAATGGGAGTGGAAGGCGGTCAGCACCTCCCAGGCTCATGCCCTAGATGTCCAGCTGACGTTATGGATCCCGCATTGTGTGAGGTCACTTACCAAACCTTTCCAAAGCATCGGCCATGGCCTGATTTTTCACCATGTCGATCAGTCCGCGCCCCAGGCAGAAGTGGGGGAAGATGAGGAACACAGACTTCAGGATTTCATTGATGTTGTTCAACTTCTAATGGAACAAAAGCCAAGCACAAATCAGCCACCTGAGCAGCTTCGCAGGGTGAGAACCAAAAAGCAGGGAGGTTTAGCTTGCTGAGGGTGACTGTCCTGTGAATTTGCTTCCCAGTGGGTAGACACAACCACTCCACCCCCAACCTCTGACAGCAAGGATTAGACAAACAAACCTGACAAATAATGGGGGAACCCTCTGGACATGATTATAATTGTGCCTCAGGACCCCATGGTGCTAAGCACTGTATGTACCAACATCACAAAGATAGTCTGGCCCAGAGAGCTCACAGTCCAAGATTTAGATAATATGCTTGAGGTGAACAAATAGGGCTGGGGTCAGGGAATGGCAGAGAGGTGGGGTTGCCATGCACTGTCTCAGCACCCATAATAGTCACAGATTACCATCAGCTGAACTAATGCCAAGCAGGCATGGGATATCCCATTCCCCCAGGTCTCCAGAGGGCAGGGGACTGGTATTCTTATCTCAGCTTTCATTCCCACCTCCAAGTGAATACAGAGCTTAGCTTCTCTGCACAGCTTCTTTCCCTTTGACTATCGATTTGAAACAGCTGAAGAGTTGTAAGCCCCTTTCAGCAAGGTACATAAGCACGTGACTAGTGCCGCTGATGTCAAAGGGGCTACTCTTGTGCTTAAAGTTATACACATGCTTACATACCTTGTTGAACTGGGGTCTTCTGGGCAACATGCCTCACTTGCTCCACCATTCCCTATTCTGACCTAGCCTTCCCTACCACTCCCCTGAACACCAGGGGATACAGAATGGACACCGGGCACTCGCCAGTTCCTAAGGGCAATGTAAAGCAGTGGGGTGGTCAGCGACGCATCACTGGGAACATACATTGTTGGTGAAGAGCTCGAGGACGAAAGTGGCCACGCTGCCATTTATGCCAATGAAGAGATTCACACTGGTCAGCACCACGTAGGCTGTGCTGGGGATCTTGAACACAAAGGAAGCTGGGTACATGAGTGGTGTTATAGACCACCTGGTAAGCAGAAAGACACAGTGTAAGACATGCTCATTCAGAGCACACAGTCCACTGGGGCCTCACAGATCTCCTCGAGAGGTGCAACTTACCCATAGAGCAGGAGGAGAAGGGCCAGCGCGGGCAGGTTGGAAGAGGACACGTAGGACTTCTGTTGGAAGCAGATGAAGATGATGATGACCAAGGTGGCTGGAACTATGTAGTTGCACTGGGAGGAGGAAGAAATAGCTCCAGGTTACTTGAAAAATAAAATCAAATTTTATCCCCATATTGACTGGGAACATGTCACCTCAGGACGAAATGCAGAGACAAAATTTCTCGATACTTTAAATGACTGCTTCATGGAGCAGCTGGTACGGGAACCCACAAGGGGAGAGACAACTCTTGATTTGGTCCTGAGTGGAGCGCAGGAGCTGGTCCAAGAAGTAAGTATAACAGGACCGCTTGGAAATAGTGACCATAATATAATAACATTTAACATCCCTGTGGTGGGAAGAACATCTCAACAGCCCAACACTATGGCATTTAATTTCAAAAAGGGGAACTATGCAAAAATGAGGGGGTTAGTTAAACAGAAATTAAAAGGTACAGTGACTAAAGTGAAATACCTGAAAGCTGCATGGACGCTTTTCAAAGACACCATGATAGAGGCCGAACTTAAATGTATACCCCAAATTAAGAAACACAGTAAAAGAACTAAAAAAGAGCCACCGTGGCTTAACAACCATGTAAAAGAAGCAGTGAGAGATAAAAAGGCATCTTTTAAAAGGTGGAAGTCAAATCCTACTGAGGTAAATAGAAAGGCGCATAAACACTGCCAAATTAAGTGTAAAAATGTAATAAGAAAAGCCAAAGACGGGTTTGAAGAACGGCTAGCCAAAAACTCAAAAGGTAATAACAAAATGTTTTTTAAGTACATCAGAAGCAGGAAGCCTGCTAAACAACCAGTGGGGCCCCTTGACGACCGAAATACAAAAGGAGCGCTTAAAGATGATAAAGTCATTGCGGAGAAACTAAATGGATTCTTTGCTTCAGTCTTCACGGCTGAGGATATTAGGGAGATTCCCAAACCTGAGCTGGCTTTTGTAGGTGACAAATCTGAGGAATTGTCACAGATTGAAGTGTCACTATAGGAGATTTTGGAATTAATTGATAAATTTAACAGTAACAAGTCACCGGGACCAGATGGCATTCACCCAAGAGTTATGAAAGAACTCAAATGTGAAGTTGCGGAACTATTAACTATGGTTTGTAACCTGTCCTTTAAAATCAGCTTATGTACCCAATGACTGGAAGATAGCTAATGTAATGCCAATATTTAAAAAGGGCTCTAGAGGTGATCCTGGCAGTTACAGACCAGTAAGTCTAACGTCGGTACTGGGCAAATTAGTTGAAACAATAGTAAAGAATAAAATTGTCAGACACGTAGAAGAACATAAATTGTTGGGCAAAAGTCAACATGGTTTCTGTAAAGGGAAATCGTGTCTTACTAAACTATTAGAGTTCTTTGAAGGGGTCAACAAACATGTGGACAAGGAGGATCCAGTGGTGTTCCCCAAGGGTCAATCCTAGGACCAATCCTATTCAATTTATTCATAAATGATCTGGAGAAAGGGGTAAACAGTGAGGTGGCAAAGTTTGCAGATGATACTAAATTGCTCAAGATAGTTAAGACCAAAGCAGACTGTGAAGATCTTCAAAAAGATCTCACAAAACTAAGTGACTAGGCAACAAAATGGCAAATGAAATTTAATGTGGATAAATGTCAAATAATGCACATTGGAAAAAATAACCCCAACTATACATACAATATGATGGGGGGTAATTTAGCTTCGACGAATCAGGAAAAAGATCTTGGAGTCATCGTGGATAGTTCTCTGAAGACGTCCATGCAGTGTGCAGAGGCGGTCAAAAAAGCAAACAGGATGTTAGGAATCATTAAAAAGGGGATAGAGAATAAGACAGAGAGTATCTTTTTGCCCTTAT
The DNA here is from genome assembly GCF_020497125.1 of Mauremys mutica. NCBI lineage: Eukaryota > Metazoa > Chordata > Testudines > Geoemydidae > Mauremys > Mauremys mutica. The sequence continues at coordinate 123,823,600 of NC_059077.1, forward strand.
ATAAATCGATGGTACACCCACATCTTGAATACTGCGTACAGATGTGGTCTCCTCATCTAAAAAAAGATATACTGGCACTAGAAAAGGTTCAGAGAAAGGCAACTAAAATGATTAGGGGTTTGGAATGGGTCCCATATGAGGAGAGATTAAAGAGGCTAGGACTTTTCAGGTTGGAACAGAGGAGACTAAGGGGGGATATGATAGAGGTATATAAATTCATGAGTGATGTGGAGAAAGTAGATAAAGAATAGTTGTTTACTTTTTCCCATAATACAAGAACTAGGGGCTACCAAATGAAATTAATGGGCAGCAGGTTTAAAACAAATAAAAGGAAGTTTTCTTCACACAGCGCACAGTCAACTTGTGGAACTCCTTGCCTGAGGAGGTTGTGAAGGTTAGGACTATAACAGGGTTTAAAAGAGAACTGGATAAATTCATGGAGGTTAAATCCATTAATGGCTATTAGCCAGGATGGATAAGAATGGTGTCCCTAGCCTCTGTTTGTCAGAGGGTGGAGATGGATGGCAGGAGAGAGATCACTTGATCATTACCTGTTAGGTTCACTCCCTCTTGGGCACCAGGCATTGGCCACTGTCGGTAGACAGGATACTGGGCTAGATGGACCTTTGGTCTGACCCAGTATGGTCGTTCTTATGTTATTAAAGGCATCTTAATGCTCTAAATTTGTTTTTGTTCAATATCTTCATTAATGATCTGGAGGATGGCATGGATTGCACTCTCAGCAAGTTTGCAGATGACACTAAGATGGGAGGAGTGGTAGATACGCTGGAGGGTAGGGATAAGATACAGAGGGACTTAGATTAATTAGAGTATTGGGCCAAAAGAAATCTGATGAGGTTCAACAAGGACAAGTGCAGAGTCCTGCACTTAGGACGGAAGAATCCCATGCACTGCTACAGACTAGGGACCGAATGGCTGGGCAGCAGTTCTGCAGAAACGGACCTAGGGGTTACAGTGGACGAGAAGCTGGATCTGAGTCAACAGTGTGCCCTTGTTGCCAAGAAGGCTAACGGCATTTTGGGCTGTGTAAGTAGGAGCATTGCCAGCAGATCGAGGGACGTGATCATTCCCCTCTATTCGGCATTGGTGAGGCCTCATCTGGAGTACTGTGTCCAGTTTTGGGCCCCACACTACAAGAAGGATGTGGATAAATTGGAGAGAGTCCAGCGGAGGGCAACAAAAATGATTAGGGGGCTGGAGCACATGACTTACGAGGAGAGGCTGAGGGAACTGGGATTATTTAGTCTGCAAAAGAGAAGAATGAGGGGGGATTTGATAGCTGCTTTCAACTACCTGAAAGGGGGTTCCAAAGAAGATGGAGCTAGAGTGTTTTCAGTGGTACCAAATAACAGAACAAGGAGTACTGGTCTCAAGTTGCAGTGAGGGAGGTTAAGGTTGGACATTAGGAAAAAACTTTTTCACTAGGAGGGTGGTGAAGCACTGGAATGCGTTACCTAGGGAGGTGGTGGAACCTCCTTCCTTAGAGGTTTTTAAGGTCAGGCTTGACAAAGCCCTGGCTGGGATGATTTAGTTGGGTTTGGTCCTGCTTTGAGCAGGGGGTTGGACTAGGTGACCTCCTGAGGTCCTTTCCAACCCCAATATTCTATGATTCTATGAAATGGAGGAAAACGGTAAAAATATGGGAATAGAATTGAAAACGATGATGCTATCTGCTCAGAAAATAAGCTAGCACATTATACATGGTGATTGGAGAGCTTGCCAGCCACTCCACATCTTCCTTAGTCCAGTACCGGAAACGTACTGTGTACTCGTCCTAGGGTGAATCGGAGTGCCCAGATGTTAAAATAAATGAAGAGGAATAAGTCAAGGTGTTCATTACTGTCACAATTATTTGTATTACAGTAGTCAGATACTGATGGGAGGTTTTTCACATAAGGGGCCCTGTTGTGCTGGCTCTGGACATGCTGAAGAGCTAGCAATACATTAAAAGACAAGATAAAAGGTGGGAAGGGAAACAGAGGTGTGGAAAGGGGAAGTGACTTGCCCAAGGTCACAGAACAGGCCAACCAGCAGCAGAGCTGGGAATCAAACCCAGGACTGCTGAGTCCCAGCGCAGTGCCCTGATCACACCGTAGACTCTTCAGCACTAGCTAATGTCAGTAAATTCCCCTGAAAGTGGGAGTTCACCTTGCCCTTTCAGTAGGTGTGTGACCATATGCACATGTCTGTGTGCACACACATGCACAAGGGCCAAATTCAGCCCAGCCAGAACTCCGTAACCGCACCAGCTTGTACCAGGGATGGTCAGCTGTGCTGGCAGGACAGCCAGGTGGGTGGAGCAGGGGCAGGAGCAGCTTGTCAGAACATTCATCACATGCATCCCGTTAGGACATGTAGAAGAGCACACACGCTTCATCCCAGCGAGCTCTGCAATGAAGACGGAGTGCCTTTGCGTCTCTGCACTGCCTCCACAGCAGGCCTGGGCCTAACCGTCACAAGCTGGCCTTAGTTTTACAGCGATGGGCATTATACACATTGTAACCTGCTCTAAAGGATGAGCTTCTGTGAGGCAATCTTACCATATCCCAGACGAAGTTAGCCAGCCAGTAGATCACCGGTTTCACTCCACTGATGAACTGCAGGTGCTTGGCCTTGCTGACCCGCTCCTGGATCAAGAAAACCACAAAGCTGGCTGGGACGAAGGACATGGCGAAGATCACACAGATGGAGACTAAAACGTCCACCGACGTGGTCATCCTGGGCAAAGGGAAATCAGAGTGGTGATAAATTATTGCCAGAATCTCCCTCCATACCATGCCAGTGCACGTTAGCACCATAACCTGATTGGAGCCCAATTTTGCCACCCTCACCACACAATGGGAATACAGGTGGTAGAAGTGGGCCCTCTGTTGCAAGTATGTTCATTGAAAGGGCATTGTTAGGCCGGATAATGATGAGAGGTCTTTCACATGTGTCTAACCACAAGGGAAAATGTATGGATTTACGTCTGATCTTTACTCCACCAAAGATTTGTGTGTGTAGGATACTGGCACACGAGAGCAAACCTCTGCCTAGCACTTTTCTAGCGTTAACAAGCTTCAGTATAATGCAGTTGGGAGAGTCAGAGACTGAGATTTGCAAAGCTGCTTAGGGGATTTGGATACCCAAGTCCCATTAATGTAATGGGAATTGGAGATAAAATTCCCATAGGTGGTTTTGGAAACCTCAGCCTAGAGTGCTGCAAAATCCCTGGCCAGATCCTCAGCTGGTGACTACAACTGGCCATGTTAATCCAGCTTGGCTCTGGTCTGCTGGCTTTTGAATAACTAAGGTATCCTCGTTATTTTATTTACCCGCTCCCCTCCCCCAACACTCATTTCTTGCAGCTTCCTTAATTCCAAGGCACTTTCTTCTCCCCTCCCTTCCATTCCCTGTAGCCCCTCGTCTCCAGCAGGCTGCGGATAATGTTCATACTAGGACGTACAGGGCGACCTCGGAGAGCTGCTGCTTGGTGAGGTTGAGCGGGTGGTTGAACGCGGTGATCCCGTAGGTGCTGGGATTCTCGCCGTCCTGAAGGTTGGCCCGGAGGATGGCATTGTTGATCACATTCAGGAAGGAGCCAATGGCATGCCAGCCTTTGTTATTGAACCAAACCTGAAAAGCAACATGCCAGCATCAATAGGGTTGCCAGCCATGCCTACCATTCTACAGGATCCCCCATGTCCATAGCCAAGGGGTTCAGAGGTCTACAGCCACTTGGGTGGTGGTGGGAAGATGTACTGATTCTTCCTGCCTTTTTGCAAACTAGTCAGTCACCTCAGTGGCACAATGTACAGTTTGACAAGGGCAATTATATGCCCCCTGGTCTCCTGAATAAAGGTGGTAGCATCACTTCAGTTCAAATGAGGAACCTGGGATGTTCATGAGATCCTAAGCATGGGTGAATGGAGGCATATGGCCCGTGTGCACTGGGAAAGCACAATCTATGGTTCCTATGCTGGGAGCAGGTAAGTGCCACGATCTACCGATTTCCAAGACCCTTTGGAGTCAGTGGGCTTTGGACTGGGGTCCAAGAGGCCACTCTCTCCTGGAAAATCCCACACAGGGATGTTGGCAAATGATTCGGGCGCAGTGCCCCCTGTTCTGAACACATGCTGCATACAGACCGCTAGGGCATTGCCGATTAGAAGCAGAGCTGGGGTTTAAAATGCAAGGTTCTGGCTTTGAATATCAGGCACAGCAGTGGGTGGGCAGGATTTACCTTCACGTTGTTTTTTGTGTCCATCCCTTTCATGAAGCTTCCTAAGCTGTGAAGAAACTGATCTCCAGAACTCCCCTGTGAACAGCACACAAAGCACATTTGCGTCATTCATTATAGACAGTGCAGCGGATACCTTACTTATACTGTTTGCTTTGCCACAGATTGTGGAATGGGAAGGTGCCCCAGCCTCATACTCCCCCTAAACTGCAGTCCCAGGGCTCAGAATCCCTCACTATTCTGGGATGACTCCAAAGCGGGCAGGAAGTTGAGAAAGCCCAAGGGAACTCCAGAACTGTCTTTTGTGTGGAAGCAACTAACCAGCACAATCCCACACAGAACTTTCCTATTATAGCAGCTCTCAGAGACACTGTCACAAATACTTGCCCTCTCAAGAAAATCAATAGCCTAGATTCCTTCCTGTGCCAAGATCCATTAAGTGCAGAGGGGTGGGGCAAGGCTCACTGATTCTCTGAAGCAATTTGCACTTCCCTGGCACAGGTTAGAGCAGCTGAGAGGCTGCTCTAATTTACAGCAAGTGGCAATCGGGCTGGATGGGGCATAGGGGCCCTCTACTCCTGTTCTGTGCCATCTGAGAGTAGGGGAGCTCTGAGCTAGCTAGATCCAGCTGCTATCTGGCTGCTCTGTAACAGCAGAGTGGCATAGAGAGGCCAGAATGAATGAGAATATCAGGCTTGATTTTTTCCCCCAGTTCTCATGTTGTGGTTAGTGCAACACCGAACCTACTCCCTGCTCTCTGAGATTCTGAGCTGTGCTAGCCGATAGTAACTGGGGTCACTGACTTCCACTGACATCAATGGAAGCTTACTGGAGTGAAAAAGGAGTAAAATCAGAATAAGGACCTCAGGACTTAGTCCTCTTTAAGTCAGCTTCCTGACTCCACTTTGGGTTTATATGATCAGGTATTCTGAGACTGCAGTTACTAAATGGTTCTTCTGAATGTGAACAATGACGACTCCGCCCACAAATGCAGTTATATTACAACCCATGCTAGCATAATGTAGCTCAGCACATTGTCCTTTAGCTCAAGCAGAGGAAACTCATATTTTTAGACCCAAAGGTCTAAATCCCTGCTGGCCACACTCCCTCCCACCCCCAGGGGGGTACTAGGACATCAGCCCATTCTGAGCCCATATGAAATTGCTCTTCACCTTGGCTACCTCCAAGATTTTCTTCACTTGCTTGATGGCATCACTGACTTCATCACTGGGAGGAAGCAGGAGGGAACTGCTGGCACCCACTGAAAACCCACCATACCTGAAAGCACAGACAGACAAGACAGTGAAGCACAGACTGACTCTACAGTTTTCAGAGTGGTAGCTGTGTTAGTCTGTATCAGCAAAAAGAACAGGAGTACTTGTGGCACCTTAGAGACGAACACATTTATTTAAGCATAAGCTTTCGTGGGCTAAAATCCACTTCATCGGATTCATGCAGTGGAAAATACAGCACACACACACACACACACACACACACACACACACAGAGAACATGAAACAATGGATGTTGCCACACTAACTCTAATGAGAGTAATCAGTTAAGGTGGGTGTAGTGGGGTGGACCCCTGCTCCTGCCCTGAAGGGTTAAAAACAACCCTGGGAGGGGGCTGTGGCTGGAGAAAGCAGCTTTTAGGCTGGGCTGATTGGGGGAAGTGGCTGCAGCTGGGGCACACCCCCAAACAGACTCAGCTGGCTCTATAAAGGCAGAGAAGCCAGGGGAAGACATGAGTCTCTCTCTGTTTGTAGGGTACTTGAGTGAAGCAGGGCTGGGGAAAGGCAGAGGAGCTGGGGAGCTCCAGCCTGGAAAGCCCCAGGCTGCGGCCTAGCGAAGGGCTAACAGGTACTGGGGGTTGCAGAGGGCAGCCCAGGGGTAGGCCAAGGCAGCAGGTCCAAACCCAACCTTGCCAGCGATGAGTGGCTGATAGTGCAGTCTGCCCCAGGGCGTGGGGCTAGACAATGACTGGCAGTAGCCAAATACTGAGGCAAGGTGGGAATACTGAGTGGGGGTTTCCCAGGGAGGGGAGACCCTAAGACTGAGGGGTTACTGCCAGGGGGCAGCATCCCAGGTAAAAGGGCACCGGGTCCAGGGAGGAACATGGGGGTCAGAGGACAGGCAGATCACTGGCCTGCAGAGGGTGCTCCGGAGCTGGAATTGAGCTAATTCCCTGAGAGACCAGCAGGAGGCGCTGCAGGGGTGAGTCCGCTCCTCTACAGTGGGTATTATCAGCAGGAAAAAACCACTTTTGCAGTGATAATCAGGATGGCCAATTTCCAAGAGTTGACAAGAAGTTGACTCTACAGTGTCCTCCGTAAAAGGCCCTTTTTCATCGCCTGTGGCTTTTAGCTTGCTGCTCTGTGCTGGGATCTAATACCTCAAGTTTAGGCCTTCAGTGACAACTTGAAGTTAAAATTTTTGTGTTACGCTTCCATTCAATAGGATGTCCACACAGCCCACAGCAGTGAGACATGCCTGAACTCTCATAACAGCAGGTGCTGAACCAAACAGGACTCCAACTCGCTGAGCTCTCATAAGGTGACCACAGGACATTCAGGCTTATTCCTCCCAGGAGCTGTGCTAGATTTCTGGTTAATTCCCCCCAACAAAATTAGATCTGACTGTTTACAAAGCTAACCTGTGGCCTTTCCACACCGCAGCCCAACCTTTCAGCTTGCTGTCCTTTAATCACGCAGGGGTTAAAGCAAGGGGAAGCAAGACGGAGAAGCAGCTGCCATTCCACTGCTAACAGCAGAGTGGGGTCCTCTCTCTGAGAGCAACGCTCCCCCACAGTGCTCCCGCCCCTCTTAGGATGGCGCAATTGATTGTAACCAATCTAAGGGCCTGATCCTGCAAGGGCTTGCTAATGAGCATCCTGCTAACTGGAACTACTCACGGTAGCAGGCGTAGTAGGCAGACAGTATTTGCAGGATTGGACCCTTGGCTCTTTCAGTTTGCTCACGAAGTGCGGTGATTAGGGAAAGGCTCAGTAATTGCGGATACTATTTCTAGTGCAATGCTAAAAACAATCGTCTCATTGAAATATTTCCAGTGGGTTTAGATTTTGAAAAAAGCTTTGTTTTGCAAAGATTACGTTTAGGGGCAAACTTGACCGGACAGCAGCCCACCGAGCATGGTACTCAATCGGTTAATGAGCCCCAAGCTACCTAAAGAAAGGACAGTAACTTACCTGAACTCATTCACCGAGATCTTGTTCCTTAAACTGGGAAGGCAAAGAGAAGAAACAAGCCTGTTATTTATGAGATGGGCCATCAATCAGACCTACCCTCCAGCCATATAGACACAGACTATAGTGAAACAGAAGTGCATTAATGCTTTGTGTAACTCCAGGGAGTTCAGTTGTGTCACCCGACATTGATATAGCAGCTCCCGGGCTCACTGCACTACACTGCCTTGGCCCATGGGATAAAGCAGAGAGGGACCTGAGCTGGAACTGGAGTCAGAGACACTTCTGAACTTGGCTGAAGTTTTGGGCTGAGCCCATTGCTGGATTCATGGCCAACATGCTGCCTTTGCATCACAAAAGAATGGGAAAATGGGAAGCTGCTTACAAAACTTACCCAGGGTCGTGGTGGATTCTCCATCACTGACAAGTTTTAAATCAAGAGTGGGTGTTTTTCTAAAAGCTTTGCTCTGGGATTATTTTGGGGAAGTTCTCTGGCCTGTGTTACACAGGAGGTCAGGCTAGATGATCACAATGGTCCCTTCTGGCCCTGTAGTCTATAAATCTAAAACAGGAAGGGACCCAGCAGTTTCAGACCACGTTTTTAAAAGCCTCGTGTTTTACTCCAGGAAGAAACATTTCAGCTAGTTGAATACGTTGCTAGAAATACTTCCTGCTGACTTGCACCAGCCATTGAGAGAACAATCAAAGTGAGTTTGAAACTTAGGGTCTGATCCAAAGCCCACTGAAGTCAATGGAAAGACTCTCACTGACTTTGCATTAGTCCCTCCAAGACGATCGGGAAGGGGCTATTAGCTATGCACTGGTGGGTCTAAAAGGGCCTAAACTGGGGTGGGCCAGGAGAAAGCGCAAATTAGACTCACTGAGCCTCCCATAGTCTCAACTCTGCAGACGGCCCAGAGTTTAAAGCTCTCCACGGGTCAGATTCACCCCATGGGAGTTATGTGGTGCACAAGTCTCTGCATAGGGGTAGCAGCAATCACTAGGGAACAATGTGTGTAATAGGCACCTTTTCCCAATGATCTGTGCGTAGGTCTTCACCAGATAGTCCGATATGTTCCGGCCCGTCAGGTTCTGCAGGATGTCACCAGTGTTCTGTTCTCTCTGGTGCCATGGGAAAAGCAGAGACTTGGAATCGAGTATGTTTTCCTCGGCTTCATGCATAGCCCCCGCAAAGACCCAACCCAGCCGCCCATTCTCTACACACATCCCCGTGCTGCTCTGGGGATACAGAACAGCTGGGATCTCTCCTACCTGTGGAGGAGGCAGCCCCCCTGCACCAGGAGGGCACACAGGGAGCATTTTCTTGATCTTCTCATTGCTGCATTCGCAGGCTGGGGAGGGGTTCTCCATGGTCCAGTTGCCATTCAGGAAGATGTCCAGGACCGTGTCGGGGACAGAGGCGGTGGTCCATTCATCCTCTCTGACCAGGCAAGGAGTGTCTCTGCATGAGGCCAGAGCCAAGGCAAATGCAACTTTTTATAAAGACAGGTCAGTTTGCAAAAGTATGTAAATAATCAATGCTGGTCAACGCACAGAGGGAGTTTTCCGAAGTGCTCAGCTTGGGCCTAGCTCTGCTCCCACTGAAATCAACAGTCAAACTTCCATTGACCTAGCCTGGCGCCTGTGGAAGGCAAAGGGAAGGCTCTCATTAACATCAATGGGAGCAGAGTCAGGCCAACGCCAGGCACTGTGGAGAATCCCACCATTATCATCCCTTTCTGGGGAGTTTCAAGTGCCTCACAACCCCCAATAGAGCCACTTTGTGGCGGGGGGACGCCGCCACACAGCGATGTGTAGGGGCTTGGCTGGGCCTTTGGAGTGAGCATGGAGCTGCACTGCCCCAGGGTAGCACCAAGAGGCAGAATGTCTCGGAGCTCCCATTCCTGCAGGGCAAGTGCGCCTGCTACTGCACAACTTTGCAGGTGCAGATAATTCCCCCTCAACCAACCGGCCTACCCCACTGCCTGATGTGTGGGGCAAGGAGCTATGGCCCATCACCTCCCTACCCAGTTTGGGGCAGTGACTTCAGTTCTGGGCCTGTATACAGATCACACAAGGGTTGGTGGAGCGGGGGAATGGGGAGGGTTCTCCTTTGTGCCTTCCTTCCATGCACAATCTGGCCATAAATGACTTGCCCAAAGCCATTCAGCACGTCCGTGGCAGAGGCCTGTCTCCAGGCCTCCCATCCTGCCTGCTAGCCATGAAAGCACACTTGTGGAAGCCACACACACAAAGAAATCCTACAGAACATGAAGCAGAGAACTGTGGGAGCAAAATAACTAGACCAAGCCAACGATACATGGCCATATGGCCAGTTTGGCTTTTCTTTTCAAAGCCAAATCCTCACTGCTAGTAACTTGGGGAACACCCTTACGTCTCTATCCTGGTCAATGGCAGTTCCCAGCATGCTGCCTGCACGGAGCACTAGCAATGGCCTGGGAACCCCCGGGGGGCAGGTTCTTGAAGAGAGAAGGAAAGAGGTCATTTTCACAGTACACACCTGCACCCCTGTGTGCTCCGTTCTGCCCTGCGGATTGAGTAGCTCCCACTCAAGTCTGGGTCAATACTCTCAGTGAGCAAGGGGAAGGAAAAGGTAGGGCCTGAGCCTGCAACCCTGGCTTATCCTGAGTGACAGTGCCAACAAAAGATGCAATCACAAATGAATACTTTCATACAACATAGGAGGCAAGGGGCCTGCACCTCTGAAGGAAGAGCGTTCATATGAGTCCAGGCCACTGGGATCAGGCCTTCTGCTTGATATTTCCCTAAGATGATCACTACAGCTGCTTCTAATTAACCACTGCCATTGCAATAATACAAACACCACACCCATCACATTGATGTTACAACCCTGAAAGCTGATTCTGAGGCTGGTGGCAATAGCAGCTGTGAGTTATGTGACACCCATTAACAGCATCCACCAGTCCCTCAAAGCAGCAGCAACGTGAAGTGGCTTAGAAATGACAGAGCTACCCCTTGTGCCTGCCCTTGCTCAGATTCTACTTACGGAATGGAATGTCCTTCCACACAACGGGTCCCAAAGCCGGGTTCATTGAGAAGAGTGTTCATAAGCTTCTGAGTGCCTGCATCGTCTGGCGCATCATTGCTATGGGCGCATCAAAGAGACACATTCAGGGCACCAAGATAAGGCATGTGCAGCAAAGCCAGCAACACGGCAGGGCAGAGACACAGGTAAGACGGGAGGAAAAGGAACTGGGTGGAAAGTTTCCTTTGTGGCATGTGTGTTTCTCTCTCTCTCTCTCTCTCTCACACACAGACATACGAAAAGTACTGTAACATTTGGAAAGAGTTTGGGATACTTTTAGCTTCTTTTTTGTGTGACTTAGCATCTGAGAACAAAGTGAATTGAGATCTGAGGAAGAAAAGTGCCAAATAGTATTATATTCCTCCTACCATTCAAACTCACTCTTATTGGGAGCTTGCCTTGTTAAAGCTACAAACAGGCAAAATGGTGTCTTTTCTTTACCCTGTACTTTGGAGCTACACACACAAATGCAAACTGTGAGGTGATGAGACCGTAATGGTGAATAGAGAAAGCAGAACCAGTCCTAAAGACGCCTATTGAATGTTTTCTGGTCATTTGCAAGGTACCTGATAAAGGTATACTGCTCCTCGTACATCCAGGGCTGCAGTTCCAGGCTGGGGTATTTCCCGAAGGGAGGTACAATCAGGCTGAACATGAGAGCAATGCACACAAACACGGCAGGCAGTACGATCTGAAATCACAAGGGAGGCGGCAGAGCCACCTTTAAAAGAAGCATCCCCACAGGCATCAGCCGCCCAGAGCCACTCGGAAACACTGGTAGAATTGGGCCATGTTTCGGTGACTTCTGCAGGAGTTGCTGCCTGGTCTCACCTGGGCGAAGAAACCCTTCCTGCTGCGCTTGGCAATGAGCAGCCTCTTCCACAGTAGAGCTACGAACTGCTGCCGGATGAGCTTCCAGCCCTTCATCTGGTAGGACCCTTTGCCATCCATCCCACTGAGCAGGTCTGTCTCTCTGGATTCTGCTGACAACAAATGATACAGGACTCTCACCCACAAACAAACAAAAGCAGATTTCCTTCTCCTTCAGAGGCTGCTCCTGCTTGTGCAGACCGGACCCTGGTGGCTGCCCATGTTCTTACCACCATGTCTCCTAGACTCGCTCTGAGCACTATGGTGTGCAGTAGGGCAAGGGGAAATGATCTCTCATGAATATGCATCTAAGTGTTTATCTGTCTGCATCACTGAGGCTGAGACTACCTTTCCAGAGTACCTTCAGATCTGGCTGCCATTCATTTCCAAAGGGAACTGGGCAGCCAGATCTGCTAGGCACTGTTGGAAACCTCAGCCTTACCGTCTATACCAGCGGTTCTCAAACTGTGGGTCATGACCCCTTTGAATGGGGTTGCCAGGGCTGGCTTAGACTTGCTGGGCTCTAGGGCTGAAGCCGGAGCTCCACTGCTCAGGTTCCAGGCCCCCTGACTAGAGGCCGAAGGCCTGGAGCTTCAGCTTTGACCCCCCTGCCCAGAGTGATGGGGCTTGGGCTTTGCTCTCCTCCCCCTCCCTGGGCAGTAATTTTTGTTGTCAGAAGGGGGTCATGGTGCAATGAAGTTTGAGAACCCCTGGTCTATACTCTGTTCATTAAACCCCTCTCGGAAGCAGAGTTGGGCCAGCCCGGAAATGCCAGCTCTGAACATTCCCAAACACGGGGGAAAGTTCCACTCTAGAGTGGAACTTTTTAGCCCAGGTCCGCCTTTCATGATAAGGTGTCCCATAAGGCAGGTGCTTTATATATTTATCCTGAGGAATAAGAGTATTAACTTGGCCTTAGGGAAGGGTAGATGCATCTCAAAGGGCAGGGGAATGTTGATATAGCAGCTGAGATCCAGCAACATCTGGACATAGAAAGCCCCTGCTTGAGTTATTGTGGCTAGGTTACATTTCCATAGTCTAGATGTCACTAGGGGCACCTCTATACTATAAAATGACCTGACGCAGTGTCCACGGAAATCGCTGAAAAAGCTCCCATTTGACTTAATGGGTTTTGGGTCAGGCCCTTAATCTGTCCCCTTTGGACAGACTGTTTCATGCATATTCACACATTAGCTTCTGCAGGGCCCTAGAATGAGTTGGGATCTCTAGTGCTGATGCATAAACAAACCTGTTCCTCTTGCCTTGGCCCATACAGGGAAGTAGAGATTAATAAACATCCTGCATGAGGATGGAGCATCCAAGGTTAAGTATGTCAGGAATTCTAACACACTTCAACAAATGCAGGAGAAACTAATAGGACATTTGCTGGAAGGAATTTAAATAGCATCCAAAACTCTTCAAAGGTGTGCTGGTTAGTTTGTTTCAATGCCCTCATAAAATTTAGTATTTCTTGCATTGTGATTCACCCAAGAACATGGACAATGAACACATTTCTTTAAAACATTAATATTTTAGAACTGTAGATTAGTAATGATGCACAGACAGACAGAGTTGAGATTATTGCACTACAGTTCCTTCCATCTTTACCTGGATCTATGTCTGAATCATTAGGGTCGAAAGCATCATCTTCCGTGAATGGATGAAGGCAGCTCTGCCTGTCTCCAAACACACGCCTGTTCCTTCTTGCAGGTAATGTGCCATCTGAAGAGGACAGCACATGTTAGCTGATTTGCTCAAGTTAACAAAGACAATGAACAACCCTATTCTTCTATAAGCCCCAAGCACTGGGAACTGAAGTGTTACCAGCAAGCTACTGTATAGAAATCTTCACTGAATATTTGCTTTCAACTTTTAAGAAGTTCCCATATGCAGACTGAACAGCTGTGGACTGCCTCTAAGCTGCTGCTGAATTAGCACCAGAGCTGGGAAAAACCACCACACACCTTTGCATTGATGTGTAAAGTGAACCCATGAGCCAGTTTTTCACATGGTGTCCAAGGAACTTACTTTTAAGGGCACTTCAGATGTCCTGGTTTTCCATTTATCAATTAAAATGTGGGGGGCGGGAGGGTAATCCTAAAATGTTAATTCAAGATGTATTGTTACATCAAACAGAATTTGCTCTGTTTCTCCCAGGAACAAAGAGACTATTGGAACAAATTTGTGGTGCGAAGAGCAGCATGTGGAGTGAAAAGAAAAGTCAACTGAACATAGACACTTGCTCAGAAACTTATTTGCTCGGAAACTTATTTAATGACACTTATTCAATGTTTCATGATGAACTCATTCAGACACTAAGTTACTGGAAAAAATCCTCCATTCCAAGAAATATGTGCATGTGTCTTGACACTCAATAATGACATTTTTGTATGGCTATTTTGTGGCTTTAAAAAAGTCACCACAAAAGTGTTCCAGTTTCTGATTTTGAAAATAATTTGTGTAGCATTTTTCACTTGTGGCTTCTACACCAGGGCAAGAACCATCATTTTACAGATGGAAAAATTGACACCCAGAGAGGTCAACAGATTTGTCCAAAACTACAGAGTGTGTAAGTGGCAAAGTGGGAAACAGAACTCTTATCTGCTAAATTACACCCCCTTGCTCTAACCACTAGACATGGGGTTGGCAGCCTTTCAGCAGTGATGTGCCGAGTCTTCATTTATTCACTCTAATTTAAGGTGTCGTGTGCCGGTAATACATTTTAACATTTTTAGAAGATCTCTTTCTATAAGTCTATAATATATAACTAAACTACTGTTGTATGTAAAGTAAATAACGTTTTAAAAATGTTTAAGCAGCTTTATTTAAAATTAAATTAAAATGCAGAGTCCCCTGGACTGGTGGCCAGGACCTGGGCAGTGTGAGTGCTACTGAAAAGCAGCTTGAGTGCTGCCTTTGGCATGTGTGCCATAGGTTGCCTACCCCTTCACTAGATGACTGATTCTACTTGCCCAATGGCTTAATTCCTTGAATGGGAATTTTTATCAGTTGAGAATTTAACCCTCTGTCATAGAATATCAGGGTTGGAAGGGACATCAGGTAGTATCTAGTCCAACCCCCTGCTCAAAGCAGGACCAATCCCCAGACAGATTTTTGCCCCAGATCCCTAAATGGTCCCCTCAAGGATTGAACTCACAACCCTGGGTTTAACAGGCCACTGCTCAAACCACTGAGCTATTCCTCCCCCCTATCAGTTGTGTGCATAAGGGATGATGCATGTAAATCCTACGTGCAAAGCTGTACAGATAGAACCTCCTTTGACAATGCAGCCCTGAAACTACTGCACTAACCTGAGGTCTCTGCATCCACCCCAGTATCTTCAGCCACTTTGAGAAAGATCTGACAGGCAAAGAGAGGTTAAAAAGAAAATTAGAAGTGGTCTAACACAGCAATAATGTGCTGTTTGATGTAACATGGGAGGTCCAATGATTCCAGTACAGAATGCATCATTTCAGCATGAGGGGCTATATGGAATATCCCTTGCCTAGAGCAGTGGTTCTCAACCAGGGGTACGTGTACCCCTGGGGGTACTCAGAGGTCTTCCAGGGGGTACATCAACTCATCTAGATATTTGCCTAGTTTTACAACAGGCTACATAAAAAGCACTAGAAAAGATAGTACAAAGTAAAATTTCATAGTCAATGATTTTATACTGCTCTGTATACTATATATACTGAAATGTAAGTACAATATTTATATTCCAGTTGATTTATTTTATA
Source organism: Mauremys mutica (assembly GCF_020497125.1). Lineage (NCBI taxonomy): Eukaryota > Metazoa > Chordata > Testudines > Geoemydidae > Mauremys > Mauremys mutica. Next base: position 123,838,719 of record NC_059077.1, read on the forward strand.
ATTATATGGTAAAAATGAGAAAGTCAGCCATTTGTCAGTAATAGTATGGCTGTGACACTTTTTTGGTCTGATTTTTATGTCTGATTTTATAAATTTTTAAGTGAGGTGAAACTTGCGGGTACACAAGACAAACCAGCCTCTTTAAAGGGGTACAGTAGTCTGGAAAACTTCAGAGCCACTGGCCTAGAGCAACGTAGAACATAACCAGTGTGACACCTGAGGACTTGGCAGCCCAATGCAGCCCTATGATTTTTATTGCTGAGGTTGGGACAGTTATTTTTTGCAGGGGAGAGGAACAGAACACATGTTCTTTTAGCTCCAGCTAAGAATGGCATGGGACATTTTTTATCTGAGTACTATTCACAGGATGGAGCAGCCATTAACAATACAGAAGCATGATGCAGAGTAAGCACTTATTGTAACCTTCATCCCTTTCCAATGAGGATGCACATACGAGGCTTGGTATTAGACCGGTGGAAGCAGGGGCGGCTCTAGAAAATCCGCCGCCCCAAGCAGGGCGGCGTGCCGCGCCGCTCGCGTCGCCCTTCCCCGGTCCCGCAGCCGGGGCAGAAGTGGCTGCGGACGGTCCCATGGCTCCGGTGGAGCATTTGCAGGCATGCCTGCGGGAGCTCCGTCTGAGCCGCGAGACCAGCGCACCCGCTGCAGTCATGCCTGCGGGAGCTCGAGCGGAGCCGCGGGAAGAGGGGACCCTCCGCAGTCATGCCTGCGGCAGGTCCGCTTGTCCCGGGGCTCTGGTGGACCTCCCGCAGGCATGACTGCAGCAGGTCCGCCGGAGCCAAATGCCGCCCTGCCGGCAAAATGCCGCCCCACGCGCCTGCTTGGCGCGCTGGGGTCTGGAGCCGGCCCTGGGTGGAAGTCCACCTGCCTTCTAATCAAGAAGTAACAACATTCCCAGCTGTGATGGGATATGCTTTCTGCTGTGGTTTCCTATACAGGAAGGGCCAAATTTTCAAACACAGAAGACAACAATGTTCTAGAAGCTGCTGGAAGAATCAGGTTTTCCTCCAACCAGTTAAAGAGGAAATCATGATGCCAAATGTGTTTCAGAAGGTGTTGGAGAATACAATAGACAGGGCTTCAAGGGGACAGGCTCCTTGTGCTGCTCTGGTGACGCAAAGCTACAGGAAAGCCAGTGTGCCCTAGTGAAAGTGGAATCCCTAGGTGAAGGAGAGTCTGAGTAGGGGACATGACCAAAATGTTGCTGAAATCCAGCAATCCCTGGCTGCTTGGAATGGCCCCATGGAGACTCTTGGAACCAGGTGCACTTACAGCAGCCCCGAGATGTCTGAAAGTACTTGACAAGGTAAGTTAAAACCTGATGGTTAGAAAATAGTTTGGGCCAGACCCCCAGCTGGTGAAAATGGGGAGCTCTACTGTCTATAACAGAGCTGTGCCCACTCACACCAGCTGAGGACCTGGCCCTCAATTTTTAATGCACGTTTCCCTTGTGGGCACACTTAAATTGGGCAGGAGGAGAGAATTCTTTTCACACTTCTGTGGGTTATGAACTCAGGGCCAGACCAGTTCCCTGGTAGACAGGCTTCCCATGGATATACAGGGGATTTTTCCCTGGGGTCTGCAATTATTTGTTTGGCATTGTTTAAGGCATCAGATCAGCTTCAGCTCACATACTTCCTCCAGGGTAGTCTCTGAGATGCCGTAACTTGAGATGCCCAGGTCAGAGAGACGGTCGTCGATCTCATGGAACAGCTCCACAAAAGCTCCCTCTCTTGCAGCTTCATACGGCAAGACGTAGGTTAACTCATGGCCAATCTCCTCTACCAGCCTGGCCTCAGGAACGTGCTTCATAATGAGGTTGGAGATAACAGAGACGTCTGGAGGAACCAAAATACAAGATGCCTGCCCTGTTACTCTGTGAGTCACCGGTAACAAAGACTGCAGAGACTCAGGAATCTTGCTGGGGGACATCCTCAGTTGGGGTAAAACACAACCCACTGAAGGATCGACTTCTATGGAGCTAAGTCCTAGCTGCAGATCCCAGCAGCTATTACTATTTGCAGCATTTCTGAGGACCTTTGAAAACCAAATACAAGCAACAGCCCTGCAAGCCACTCTACACGAGCGTACTCTGTGCAGTGCTAACATATTGGCAAGTACATCGGCTTTGATAGCCCTTAAATTCTGGTCTCATTTGATCATTAGGTGAAATTTCATACTATTCAGCACTTTGCATTCATTATGCTTTGCAAGTATTAAATGTTCCTCAAAATCCCAGATAGGTCAGTGCTGTTATCCTGATTTTACAGATGGAGGAACAGAAGCAGAGAGGTTAAGTGAGTTGCTCAAGACCACAGTGATGAGATTCAATCTCATGCGTGCCTTTTTCAGTCCTTACCTACTGTCAAGGTGTCACTTTCATGGTCACTGCCAAGCCCAGCATCTGAGCTGCTCTGGGAGACACTGTCGTCCTAGGTACATAAGAAAGGATGAACATATGTTAATTGCATCAAAAGCCAGCCAGCTATATGCTGCACTCTCCTTATAACACCATCCAGAGAGGCCCAGCAATCCGGATGCTCTAGGAAGGGGCTATAGCACAAAGGATCTTAATGTTGTTTATTGTAACAAACGGTTGAGATAACTAGTACTGTACGAGGATGTAAGAGCAGAAGCTAGTATCAGTAGCAATGTATTTAATCTGTTCAGGCAAGCAGCCAAATCGCAAAGCAGCAGCATCCATTGTCAGGCCGAAAACACAGGCATTAAAGACATCATGCAAAGCGGCTGTCATGGACACAAGCCTCCAATGCAATGGTTTAACCAAATCTGATCTCAGGGCTGTACCAAGGTAGGTAATGCTTCTGTGCCCAGGGGCGGCTCTAGCAATTTCGCCGCCCCAAGCACGGTGGCACACCGCGGGAGGCGCTCTGGCGGTCGCCGGTCCTGCGGCTCCGGTGGACCTCCTGCAGATGTGCCTGCGGAGGGTCCGCTGGTCCCGCGGCTCCAGTGGAGCATCCGCAGGCATGCCTGCGGGAGGTCCACCGGATCTGCGGGACCAGCGAACTCTCTGCAGGCACGCCTGTGGGAGGTCCACCAGAGCCGCCTGCCGCCCTCCCGGCGACAGGCAGAGCGCCCCCCATGGCATGCCACCCCAAGCACGCGCTTGGCGCACTGGGGTCTGGAGCCGGCCCTGTCTGTGCCGTGCTAAGGGATTTCTTTTCAATGCATTTACTCCATTACATTTTAACTTCTTGGCAGCCTTAAGTTTTGGTGTAAGGAGGATAAAGATGGAAGGAGAAAGGAAGTGGACAGCTGCTATGGGAACTGTACCTTTTTCAGGTACGACACCGTACTGCTGCTGTTTCTGCAGGAGCTCAGAGAAGAGTCCACGTCCTTCTTGACCAGGGTCAGGTAATAGCCTGTTCCTAGCTGGTTCTTCAGGAACAGGGAAGAGCCAACGCAACACAGTTTGCCATTAGAAATGATGGCGATCCTGTCCCCTAGGATGTCTGCCTCATCCATGTGGTGTGTGGACAGAATGATGGTGCGGCCTGTAAATAAAGAAGATAAGACAAACACCAAGGAGTTTGCCAGTAAGTCAACAATATCAACGTCCCTAGGTCATGGGGGATGCAAGCACCCTGCCTTCGCCATGCTGCTAAATGGGAGGTGGGTCCCTGGTATGAGGGGGAATGGTATGGAAGAAGTTAACAACTAGCTCAGGTGGATTCTCTCCTCTCCTTCATGACCCAGTCCCCATCCTGTTTGTATTTTGCCACTCGCCTTGGTAGGCATTTACAGTGCTAGCTATGGAAACGGAACAAGCGACACCCAGCGGTGAGTGGACGCACAGTGATCTGAGCAGTGTAAGATGTGGTGCACCTCAATTCCTGATTCACCAGGTCCTGCTCAACTGGAGCAAGGGTTGTGATTTCAGAGTACACCAATGAAAGGGGTTTCATACCAACAAGTAGGCCCACATAACACCAGAGGGCTTTACCCTAATGCAGACACCAGGAGTCAGCTTCTGAACTGAGCTATATCCATATGAATCCTCTGGAGTTACTCCAAATTTACACCTGTGGGAGTGAAATCAGAATCTGCCCTCCTATCCTCTTCCCTCAGTGGGTAGTGAACGTAGAACATGGCTTACTCTTGAGCACTGAAATGCAGTTCCACCAATTATAGAGAAGTGGCTCGTTATAACGAGACTGCAAAAAGGGTCTCATTAACGGGGAATGCAGGTGGCTGGGTGCCCTGAGCCCAGGGCTAGGGCTGTTTGTTGCCATCTTCTACTAGGGCACCAAGGGATTTGCAATGACACATTAGTAACAATTCCCCCATACAATCAGCAAAGGTAGAACCATGTATTTTATCTAAGCCACAAGCCACTGATGCCCTTTTGCTTCCAACTATAACTGGGTGAAAGAACAGATACCTTGGCGATACTTCAGAAGCAGCTCCCATATCCCTCGGCGAGAGTAAGGATCCACCCCAGCTGTTGGTTCGTCCAAAATGACAACCTTTGATCCACCCACAAAGGCCAAGGCCACAGACAGCTTTCTCTGCATGCCACCTGCAAAGCGAGAGAAGAATTCAGGATGGAGATGTGAACAACGAAGCAGAGATCTGTGCCGTAAGGTGCTGTGGTGGAGATGGCTAGAACCAGATTCCCCACCTCCTTCTGAAGCCACATGCCTTTTGAAGCCATGTGTGCACACAGATGAAGTTACATGACTCTAGGCTCCATCCTCCCCCCATGACAGAGTTCTGCACCATGCCAAGGAACAAGTGGGGGGGGGGCGGCGCCCTTAAGGAGCTGGTCGTTGCTCCTGGATCTTGCGCTGCTCAGCACCAGCATTAGAGCAGCTGACAAGCTGATCTAACTTATCTGACTGGTGTAAAGTCTGCAAAGTACCTTACTGCCAATGGAGAATGGCAGAGTGGACTCCACACCATCCCACCACGTCCCTACACTGGGAGTGAGGCGGCTGGCGCAGGAGCCTACACCAGTGGAGTGTTCTCTCACACAAGGGGGATTCTCAGTTAGCCGTCTAGGGGCAGAATCCACTCACCTGGCATTGCCTGAGTGGGACAAAGTGAACAGAGCAGACTGGAGAATACAGACAGTGGCTTTAACCACGTTGCTTTTGTTTAACTTGCTCCAGTCACTGCCCAGGGTACCAGGCATATTGTTCTAGTTTTACATTTTATTAAGATGTCTAGAGATTTTTGGACACTGGGTGCTAATAAATTCAATAGCATATTTACTATGAGAGCTTTTGTAATGACTGTCACCTTGGATTGAAGCTGGGACCTCCAGAACTAAAGCATGAGCTTGTGCTAAAAGATTAAGTCAGTATAGAAGATTCACGTCTTCTATGGGTCAGGCACCGAGAGTGGTGGGTAATGCACACTCAGCCTTGGTTAACATACTTGCCCTAGGCAGAGGAAGCTCAAACCAAACACCTCAGGCCTCTAGCCATTTGAATCCCAGATGAGCACCCAGTCTTTGTTGTCAACAGGCATAGGTGCTGACTTACTCCGATCCCGGGGGATGCTCGACCCCCGGCTCTGCCCCAGGCCCTACCTCCACTCCACCCCTTCCCCCAAGCTCCCACCCCTGCTCTGCCTCTTCCTGCCCCTTGCCTCCCACCCCCAGTGCCTCCTGCACGCCACTGAGCAGCTGATCTGCGGGAGGCACTGGGGAGAGGGGGAGGAGCTGATTGGCAGGGCTGCTGGTGGGTGGGAGGCTCGGGGGGGAGGGGGGAGATGCTGATCTGCAGGGCTGCCAGTGGGTGCTGAGCACCCACTCTTTTTTTCCCATGGGTGCTCCAGCCCCGGAGCATCCACGGAATCGGCACCTATGTCAACAGGAATTGAACCTTGGCAGCTCCAGAACTAAGAGCATAAGTCTCCTCAGCTTGAGCTAAAGGACTATGTTCCCAAGCTATTAGCTGTAGCAGACCCACCTCTGTTGTAGATCAGGCATAGAGGTGGATACTCAACACGCACTGAGTGACAGGTTACACTGTAGTATCTTGCTTTGCCTCTCGGTATTAGGGAACTACAGTGCCCTTCTCAAAGCCGCCTCAGCAGCTGAGATGAGACACGCAAAGGGCTGAAGAGTTGGACCTACCAGAGAGTTTGCTGGTTCTAGCTTTGAGTTTGTGAGGCAGGCCGACATCCATCACCATCTGCTGCATCTCTTCTTTCACCTTTTTTTCTGACAGCCCTTTCAGACGAGCGTAGAACCAGATGTGCTCTTCCACAGTCAGCCTAAGGAGCAGGGAGCAGAACCAGCAAGGCACTATGTCTGTCAGGCTCGGACTCATCCCATGAACTGTTTTTTTTAATTAGTTAAAAAAACCATACTTATTTAGGCAGGAAAATATTATACAGGGCTAAGATTTTTGGAAGTGACTAATGATTTTGGGCACTCAACCTGGAACACCTTAGAAGGGCCTGATTTCCAGAGGGCAGGTGCTCAGTGCTATCTGAAAATCAGGCCATATTAAGTTGCCTCAGGTTGGACTCCCAAACACTGAGGTACCCCAAATCATTAGTCACTTTGGAAAATTTTGGCCTATTTTTTTAATGGAAGGAACAGTTTTCTAAAAGAAAAACTGGAAAAATGGTCTCGATGGATGTGCAAGGCATTGCTGATAGACCACAGATACATCTAACAATAAAACAGAACCTACTTCTGTCCAGCTACAGATTCTTAACAGCTCCATCACTGAACTATCCCAGACCACATATACAACTCAGAATAGCACCTCCTGGGAGAGAAGTAACCCCTAGTATAAGCCACTATTTGCTGGTTTGAGCCCATGAGGTGCAATGTCTCCCATGTGACACCAACCACCCTCAGCTTCCATTGAATATTATGTTCCAGATCCGCAGCTGGTGTAACCAATCCACTCCCTTCAACTGAGCTATGCTGAATTACACCACTGAGGATCTGGCCAAATATGGTACATTTTAACATCCTGATTCTTGGTTCATTCCCATTTACCAATATATTGATAGTACTTCAACACTACTTCATTGTTCAACTGCCTTTAAACAGCAGCCCTGGCCAATGATATGCCGGTTACATCTACTTCTATAGGCACATTTGCTAACCGCTGTCCTGTGGAGTTACTCTGGACTTGCACAAGCAAGAGAGACCAGAAGTGGGCCTTGAGCCATAGAGGATGGTACTGTCAGAAAACGAGAAAAGGAATCCTCTGTCATATTAAATAAGCGCACACACATTTTTGTTTTGTGCTACAGCCCCCATCATTGCGCTTCTTGGCTGCTACTCACAAGTCAAAGAGGACATTGTGCTGGGGACAGACACCCAAGTTCTGCCTGATGGTGCTGAGCTCGGAGCGGATATCTTTGCCCAGGATGAAGGCCGTGCCCGAGGTCGGAGGAAATAAGCCAGTTAAGATGGACCTGAATGACAAATGCAGTAAATAGTAAGTGAGCTCCAAAACGGTACAGCACAATCCAAATCAAGAGGGGGCTTGTTCCACATGCACTAGGGAGTGAAAGGACAATGGCTAGGATAGAGTCTTGCTGATATCCCATAACATGTGATTATTCCCCAAAGGAAAACAATCAGAGAAACATCTCACACGTGAACTTTTGGGTTTAATGAGAGCTGGACTGAACCACATGCTCTTGGTTCTGGGGGAGAAAAATATCCTTCCCACTCCCTAAAAGCTTTTAATGCTTTCAGAATTCATTTCCTTATTCTGATAAAGCGAGGTCACAAAGGGGGTTATTAAAAAGTGCTGCTGACACTGTACCAAGTCAGCCACAGTCTTGATCTGGAAGTGTGACAATTCACTGGCACCATTCCCCAATATCGGTGTATTTCATTGGCCAGATTCTCAGCAGATGTAAACCAGCAGAGCGCTACTGAAGTCAGCGGAGATACACTGATTTACACCTGCTGAGTCTCTGGCCTTGTGTATTTAATCTATACATCTATCCACATGCACATATTATATTGTCACGTTTAGACAAAACACTGTTTCAGAACCACTCTAATAAGAGGACCTCCCCCACCCTTAAAAATACTGTCCTTACATGGTTGTGGTTTTCCCAGCTCCATTGTGTCCCAGAAAGGATGTGATCTGCCCTTCAAAGAAATTCAGTGTAAGCCCATCCACAGCAACCTTCTTGCCATCACGATAAATCTTCACCAGGTTCTGAATGGAGACCCCCAGGCTAAGATGATTGGGTTCCTCCTCCATGCAGTCTGCGAGAAGAATAAGTAATCAGCAAGGCAGCGTAAAATAGACACAGCACCAATAATATTAATACACATCTCATCTTACAATGAGAACCCGCAGTGAAGTGGGGCATTTAGAAAGCTTCGTAATCTCCCTTCCCAGGGTGTTATCCCTCCATGGAGGTTCATTTTAGCTTGGCACTAATTAGTTCTTTGGAGGCCAGCTGTAAGGGCCTGATCCAATGCCAGATGTAGTCAGTGGATACGTATCTGCCTATCAGATCAGGCCCCATGTCAGAGAGGACCCAGTCCTGTGAGATACTGAGCACACTCCATTGAAATCAGTGGAAGTGGAGGGAATGTCACAGCTCACAGGTTCATGCCTCAATGCCAAAGGAGAGCCCAATCCTGCCTGCCTTATTTGGGCAAGATTTCCAGTGATGTATGTGGGAGTTTTATTGGAATATGGACTGCACAATCATGCTCACATTCTGTTAGTTATCAGGGGAACAAATAGTGAGTAGGACAGGAGCAGCTTTAATTTCATGATGCTAAATCCTGACATCTTTTCACGCAGTCCTTACCCCGGGTAAGTCCCAACTTCACTCATTTAAACCTAAACACCTGCCTTCTGGCCCAGCGTGGGTCAGACACTTACTCTCCGATGGCCCTTTGTGATCAGAACGAGCATGCCGCCTCTCCTCATATTCCTCACCGAACCAATAGGACTTTGTGAAGGGGAAGTACCAAGGCCTGGGAATTCCGTACTGGCCTATATGGGGAGGAAAGCATTCATGTGAACCCAGCAACATCCACAATAAGGTCTCTATATTTAAAGGCAGAGGGCCAGTACTGAAGCATCGTATCTCCAGCTGTCAGGCCTTGGAGAACAGCAGCACATACATGAGAAGGTGAAAATCCTCCTTCTAGAATGGAAATTGGCAACAGATTGAGAAAGAGATTTTAGCCAGGTGGGGAATATTAGATGATTTCCAAACATTACAACCAATCTTCCCAAATCCCACTTTACTCTAATAGTTAAAGGCCCGATTGTGGGAGGTGCTAACCACCCTGTGTCAGGTACCAAGTGTCCTCAACTCCTGGCAAAGCCAATGGGAATTGAAGAGGCTGAGAATCTCATAGGAGGTGCTAGCACCTGGCTGGACTGAGCCTAGTTTGTATGTGGGGGCACTTGGAAAGTGTCCAGGAGTTTGATCAGTGGCTTTGATCTGATAAAATTGATGGTGCGGGGTTGCCCCCTTCCCCCTTCTGTAACATGTGCTGCCTGGAACGTGAAACGCTCTTGACGAATGGGCAGGAATACGCAGTACACCACATCTCTAGGCAACAGTAAAGGCTCACCTGGGAAGACAGACTCAATGTACCAGGTCATAACCCCATAGAGGAAGGTATCAAACAACATCATGAAGGCAGATGTGGTGAGGTTGAAGCCATCTTCTTCCAGGGGGCTTTCAAAGAGGTTGTCCCACTGCACGCCAACTCCCTGCTCCTCAAACAATGCAAAGTACTCACAGCCAAACCCAAAGGCAACCGGGGACAGTAGGCTCTAGGAGAGCAAGATGTTCACACTCTTGAGACCATTCACAAACTCATCTCTTTATCTTTAAAAATAAACAAAGAGGGGGCTGCTCAGCCCTCATGCTAGCGTCATGACTCATAACACAAAGGGTGGAAGCCGGACCCTACTGAACTCAATGGCAAAACTCCCATTGGGGCCAGGATTTTCACTTAGGGCTCAGCAAGCTCCCATTGCCTAGTTTTGTGCTTGCATAGACCTCCTCAGTTTGAAAGCTTGACTCCTACTCAAACTTGACAGGATTTGTGTTGCTCTTTGAAGAGACTGAAACAAGGAGCAGAGGTAGAGAGAATGATGCAGTAGAATAAGTATATGTGTGTGTGTGTATACACATAAGTAAAATGAGGGGATTCTCTCCCCTAGTAACCAGCAATGACTTCCCTTTAGCTACAGAAACATGTTGTCCTTGTTTGTTTTTATTGAGTCCCCCGGGAAGAAAACCTAATGGATCTTTTTTGAAGAGATGGTGTGAGCACAACTGCATGCAACATTGAAGGTGTGGGCATACCATGGATTTATATAGTGGCATTATGATAATTACTGTCTTATTACTATCCCTTTCCTAGTGGTTCCTATCATTCTGTTAGCTTTCTAGACTGCTGCTGCACATTGAGCAGATGTTTTCAGAGAACTATCCACAGTGACTCCAAGATCTCTTTCTTGAGTGGTAAAAGCTAATTTAGACCCCAACATTTTGTATGTATAATTAGGATTATGCTTTCCAATATACATTACTTTGCACTTATCGATATTCAGTTTCATCTGCCATTTTGTTGCCCAATCACCCAATTTAATGAGATCCTTTTGTAAGTCCTTGCAGTAGCTTTGGACTTAATTATCTGGTGTAATTTTGTATCAACTGCAAATTTTGCCACCTCACTCTTTACCCCTTTTTCCAGATCAATTACGAATATGTTGAACAGCACTGGTCCCAGTACAGATCCCTGGAGGAACCCGCTCTTTACCTCTCTCCATTCTGAAAACTGACCATTTATTCCTACCTTTTGTCTTCTTGTCTTTTAACCAGTTATTGATCCATGAGATGACTCCCTCTTTCCCATGACTGCTTACTTTGCTTAAGAGCCTTTGGTGAGGTACCTTATCAAAGGCTTTCTGAAAGCCCAAGTACACTATATCCATTGGATCACCATTGTCCAGAGGTTTGTTGACCCCTCAAAGAATTCTAATGGTTTGGTAAGGCATGATTTCCCTTTACAAAAGCCATGCTGACTTTTCCCTAACAAATCATGTTCATCTACGTGTCCGATAATTCTGTTCTTTACTATAGTTTCAACCTTTTTGCCTGGTACTGAAGTTAGGTTTACTGGCCTGTAATTGCAGGTATCACCTCTGGAGCCTTTTTTAAAAATTGGTGTCACATTAATTATCCTTCAATCATCTGGTACAGAAGATGATAGGTCACATGCCACAGTTAGTAGTTCTGCAATTTCATATTTGAGTTCCTTCAGAACTCTTGGGTGATCCTTGTGATTTATTACTGTTTAGTTTATCAATTTGTTCCAAAACCTCCTCTATACTTACGTCAATCTGGGACAGTTCCTCAGATTTGTCACCTAAAAAGAATAGCTCAGGTGTGCTACTCTCCCTCACATCCTCTGCAGTGAAGACCGATTGAAAGAATTAATTTAACTTCTACAGAATGGCCTCATCTTCCTTGAAAGTGCTCCTTTAGCACCTTGATCGTCCAGTGGCCCCACTGCTTGTTTGGCTGGCTTCCTGCTTCTGATGGACTTAAACATTTTTTTGCTGTTAGTTTTTGAGTCTTTTGCTGGTTGCTCTTCGGATTCTTTTTTGGCCTGCCTACTTATACTTTCACACTTGATTTACTGGAGTTTATGCGCTATTGTCCTCAGTAGGATTTGACTTCCAGTTTTTAAAGGATGCTGTTTTGCCTCTAACTGATTCTTTTACTTTGATGTTTAGCCATTGTGGCACATTTTTGGACCCTGTACTAGCCTGAGAAGTTCTCAAAAATCTCAATCTGCATGATGGTCATCCATCCCTATCTGCATTGGGATCACTGAAGTGTTCAGAGAGTCACAGATTTTACAGCCAGAAGTGACCATCATGATCATCTAGTCTGAGCTCCAGCATAACACAATCTGTGGAATTCCACCCAATGCTCCTGGACCTGAGCCCAAGGTTTGAACACTATGCTATTATGTGGCTAGACAGTGCCCCAGTGGTAGTTCTTCGTGCTGCTATGCTGAAGACTGGGGTTTGGTTTGTTTCCCCCTTCTCTTGCTCCCCAGATGACTAGACCGCAGTATGGGGGAAGGGAGGGAGTGTTGTACGCAGCCACCCCCAGTGAGTTAAGGAATGCTGTGGAGAGTCTCTAAAGGGAGGCTCTCAGATGGACAGGCCTCTGGGGGAGGGCAGCTTAAGGGTTTGATCTTGTCACAAACAGGCAATACTACATGAACTGCACCAGGGCAGCATCAGGCCTCACAGTAGCAGATGGGGGAATCTCAGTACTCCATGAAGAGCACGCCCAGAGATCGCTTCCCCACTCCCAGGCTCCCTGATCACTAACAAACCCAGAAAGTTCTTCATCAGTGCCGGCTCTGATGGCCCATTGCCCTGGGTACAGTGGAAAACACTGGCCTCTTGCACCCCACAGCCCCACACGCTAAAGAGCCACCAAGCGCATTGCTGGCCACGGCATGATATTCAATACAGCTCCTCTGTGCCACACCCGCCGCAACTCACCGCGAACATTTTCAGCGAGACGCTCACATAGTCCTGCCAGGCGACGCACAGCACGTAGGGAAGGTAGAGGGTGAAATAGATGATCCCCCCACAGGCTGTTGCCAAGTTGGCCCTGGAGAACATGGTGCTGATGAGGAAGCACTGCAAGATGGTCACCACGGCGAAGACGGAGAGGAATACAAACACCACGCTGGGGTCGCTATAGGGCAGCAGGTTTCCCATCTTGGCAAGGAGGAGATACATGTGTCACAAGGCAAACAGGGCTCACTGAGAAGCAATGAACAGGGCTCACTTGCAGAATCACTATTCAGAACAGAACTACCTTTTAACTGCTTTAGCTGCCCAGTCCTGTAAGCAGGAGGGATTGTGACCGTGCCAGAGGTGCATTTTGCCCTAGGCACGGTACTCTGCACACTGAGATGCACTGAAACAATTAACTGAAGCACCCTTATTGTCTTAAATCGGTGGTTCTCAGCCAGGGGTACACGTACCCCTGGCTGTATATTTATTCATCTAGATATTTGCCTAGTTTTACAACAGGCTACATAAGAAGCACTAGCAAAGGCAGCAAAAACTAAAATTTCATACAGACAGTGGCTTGTTTATGCTGCTCTGTATACTATATACTGAAATGTAAGTACAGTATTTATATTCCAATTGATTTATTTTATAATGATACGGTAAAAATGAAAGTCAGCACTTTGTCAGTAATAGCATGCTGTGACCCTATTGTATGTTTATGTCTGATTTTGTAAGCAAGTAGTTGTTAAGTGAGGTGTAACTTGGGGATACGCAAGACAAATCAGACTCTTTAAAGGGGTGCAGAAGTCTGGAAAGGTTGAGAGCCACTGTTTTAAATCACTCAGCCTCGTTTTGGAACCAAGAGCCTCTTCCCAGTGAGTCACTGCCTGATCCAAGTTCGTAGAATATTAACCCCACAGCATTCGTTACCAGGCTGATTGTTAGCAGGGCCCCGCGTTATGCCGCCCCACAGGAAATCAACACTGCTGAGAAGGGGAGAGAGAGAAACTGTGATGGTGCCAGCCTCACCTTCAGGATCAGCACCAGAAGCCCAGCACTCATGAGGAGGGGGATGAGGCTGCTGATGAACCAGCTGAACCAGAGGATACCATTGTCCAGGCCCATGATTCTCATGGTCTCCTTCAGCCGGGCTTCCTTCTCGTACACAATCCCCTTGATTATTACAGCCACTGAGTAGATCCAAGCCAGAGTCATGAAGAGGGGCATGGAACGGCCCATGACACGCAGGAATCTGGTGGCAGGAAAGGAAAAAGCCAGGGGCAAGATGGTTGTGGTTATTTGCTTTAGAGAGCGTCACCAAGGGCTGCCGGGTACCCTACAGGTGCAGAGGAGGAGGATCACAGTACTGCCTAGGGCTCCCTGTCAGGGCCAGGGCTCCATTGTGCAAAGTGAAGTATGCACACAGGACCGGGGCCTCACCTGCTGTAAATCGGCATCGCTCCCTGGAAGTCACTGGGGGAGCGAGCGACTCACAACTCTGCACTGCTGCTCTATTAGCAGGGCAGTGCTTTACGACCTTTCTAGACTAGTCCCCGGCCACTTCTGGGCCAGACTGCAACTGCACAAGCCTGGGTGGAGGAGAGCACCCGGGGACCAATCCCTGCTCCCTCCATTGCTGACCCTTGCCACTCCAGCCAGAGGCCTGGCCAGGCACCGAGAGGGGGCGATACAGTACTGTCCTGATAATGCACTCTCCCACCCTCCACACTCTGCAGTTGGGAGGCACCATCCTGCAGAGAGCTCTTCTGGGGCAGGGCCTCCATGTGCAGCCCCCCCCCCCCCCCCCAGGAGCCATCCTGGAGCCAGAAACGCTTTGGGTACCTGCATAGAGCGATACACCCAATCCCATATTGAGGAGCCCTGTTCATGCACCAGTATAGGAATGCACAGGTCCCACTAGAGCAAATCAGCAGGGTAACAGCTGGCCCAACCCTGCCTGATAATGCCAGTGGCCGCACTTCCAGTGACTCAGGAGCAGACACAAACCCTGCTACCTAGTAGACCTACTGCATAACTTACATATCATCCACGTAACAGGGGTAGGGCATCTGCTGCACATAGACACCAGTCTTCTTCTCTGTGCCTGTCAGTGCCCTGATGATCGCCTGCTCCACAACATCCTGCAAGTACACAAAGCCGCCCCAGACATACCGCATGTCTTCAAAGGGGTCGGCACGAGGACCGGGGTCCCAGTACCTAAGCCAAGGGAACAAAGATCACCTGTTAGAAATCCTTACTGGCCTAGAGTCTCCCAACACCTCTCTTGAGAAGGCAGTTAGGCAGCACTCACCCATCCTTAATCTTGTTTGTCCTTTCCACATTGTCTATGTCCATCCGTATCTTGTACTTGATGTGAGGAGGCAGCTCTACACTGTTTGAGGTGATTTCAGGGAAGACAATGCCAGCCCAGAACTTCCTCTCCTCCAGGAGCTCCATGGACCTGTTTATGAGCCGCACTTCTGTGGCCACAGGCTCCAGCTTGTCCAGGTTAACACACTAGATGAAGACAGATTTGTAAGTCCCTGGGCAGAGTTTATTACACAGGGTTATATGTTGGTAGCTCCAGTGATAGAACCCATTCAAGCCTTTGAAACGAGGGACCCGGAGATGATAACACCTTCACCTAAAAGATGGGGCAAAGCTACACTGTGCTGGAACACACGGTCATTCATTCATAGAGGTGGAATCCAATGAGTTCAATAACTCCTAGCTTTAAAACCGCTGCAGTTTCTCCTGCAGTCACTGGGTAATACCAGATGCAGAAAAACAAGCATCCAGGGCGCTGATGAGATCAGCCATTATCAGCTGCCCATAATGGTGGGGCAGGACTGTCACTGGAAACCACATGGAACATGCAAGATAGGATTTTGTCAAAGATGGGGGCCTAAAGTTAGGCTCTTCTCTCTGTATTTTGGCACCTAAGTGAGCAGCCTGAGTTTCGGAAGTGCTGACCACCAGGGGCGGCTCTCTCTTTTTTGCTGCCCCAAGCCCGGCAGTCAGGCGGCCTTCGGTGGCGTTTATGCAGGAGGTCTGCCGGTCCCACGGCTTCGGCGGCAGTTCAGTGGGTGATCTGCCGGTCCCGCGCCTTTGGCGTACCCGCCGCCGAATTGCCACCAAAGCTGCGGGACCGGCGGACCTCCTGCAGAAACGCTGTTGAAGGCTCTCTGACTGCCGCCCCCACCCCGGCTTGCCGCCCCAGGCACACGTTTGCTGTGCTGGTGCCTGGAGCCACCCCTGCTGACCACCCAGCAGCTCCCCCTGAGGCTAGGACACTTACTTAGATGCCTAAATGTGGGCTTAGGAGCAATTGTTTCAGATTTTAAATCTTGGCTGCAATGTTTTATTGCTTTCTTAATGCAAATCTCCTAGGAGCATTGATGGTGTGAACCATGACACTGCAAACCCAGACACCAAACTACCACTCATAAGCACTGAGCTTTTTACAGTATGACTCTCCTAGACCCCTTGCAGAGAGCATGGCTTGGCCTTGTACTGGAGGACATGCATGAGCAAACGTTACCTAACAGCAGCAGCAAGCTCACCTCCATGAAGCGAGAGATGGTTTGGACAGCCCGGTCAGTCTCATTGAAGGCATCCATCCAGGTATATGTGAAGCCATTCACTGGCTGAATGTCTTCTGGGGACTTTGCCAAGAACAGGGAAACATCTTGAATCGTCCATGTTGAGCCGCTCAAGTGAGTGTCCCAGAGGCCTTTGCTTTTCAGCAGTGTCTGCAATTATGGTGCCGGGGAAAATAAGGACTGTTAGGCTCAGGTTTGGATTCCCCCCAGCAAGGCAGAGCTTGTACCAAGCTACCATGACTCTTTCCCCTTGGACCTGGAAGTCCAGCTCTGGACAAAGACTGAGAATGGAGAGTTTACTGAGCACATGAATGCTCTTCAGCACGTCATGTTACTAATTCTGCCGATGCACGGGACTTCCATCAGAGAAGCCCAGGTTCCCAGAGCGCAGCATCACATTAACTGCAGTGTGACAAAATGAAAATTCCCAGGGGAAAATAACATTCAGGGGAGACGCAGAATTGCTAGTGTCAAATGGGGTGTCCAAGTTGCCTGACAGAGGAGCCTCGTTTGGCAGCTTGCTAGATGACTGAAGGCTACTCCCAGTTCGCATGACAATAAACATGTTGCAGCTACTCTTAGAGAACACAAATCCCAGAACAGATTGGCCACCTACATCATGGTCTAGCTATCTGGTAGAGGCAGCATGATCTGGTGGGCAGGCCACAGGACTGAGACTCAGCAGGCCGGGTTTCTAATCCCTGTTCTGCCATTGGCCTATTGTGCGACTTTGGGCAAGTCACTTCGTTGCTCTGTGCCTCAGTTTCCCCTCCCACACTTTGTCCTGTCCATTTAAACCATGCAGGGCCATGACTATCTCTCACAATGAGTATGCACGGGTCTTAGCACAGTGGCATCATGATCTTAGCCTAGGCTCAACTGGAATACAAGGGATAGCTCAGTGGTTTGAGCATGGGCCTGCTAAACCCAGGGTTGTGAGTTCAATCCTTGAGGGGGCCACTTAGGGATGTGGGGCAAAATCAGTACTTGGTCCTGCTCGTGAAGGCGGGGGGGTGGGACTCGATGACCTTTCAGGGTCCCTTTCAGCTCTATGAGATAGATAATATATGGTGATATACCTATCTGAGGTATTCCCAGGGTGCCCAACACCCTATGTCCTGCCTTGCAGGCTGAGAGTTGACTCTGGACTGCTCTCTCTACTGCAGGTGGAGGGCAGCAGAGAACCACACACTTTGGACACTCAGAGCCTGCCCAATGACACTGTAAATACACTCACAGGCACATTTGGGAACAACAACTCTCCAGCAGGTGGCAGCCTTGTTCCGGTCTCTGCGAAAGTGGGAAGAGTTGCAAAACACCTCCTGCCCCACAACCAACCCAAAAGCCATCCTTGGAAAGCAGGGAAGGAAGAAGGAGATTTTTCAGCTAATTGGTGGTTGCTACATGCTGCTGACACCTTCCAAACAATTCTTTGCTTTGAGCAGAGCCGAAGGGGTGATCGAGTGTAACCGGGAATTCAGTTCCCGAGGTGCTAAGCGTAAATATCAATGCAGCAAGGCTGACCCTGCCTCCTCCGAGGTATTTATTGTAAGTTACTGCACACTGTTGCTCTGGAAGCAAAGAGGTTACACAAGGAGGAACTGCTGGCTGAACCATCTCTCTCACAGACAGAGTGGGTAATAACATTAAAGAGAAGGGACATTCCAAATATGCAGGACAAATACTAAAACACTTAATGAAAGAATCTATGGAGGAGGGCTGTTAGAGGAAGGCTAATCTTGGACTAAAGGCACTGAACCCAGGAGATCTGGGTTCAGTGCCTTTAGTCCAGGAGATCTGGGTTCAGTTCCCAGCTGTGCCATGGACCCTGGGGTGACCTTGGGCAAGTCATGTAATCTTGTGTCTTAGTTCCCCGTCTGTAAAATGGAAATGAACTTCCTTTGACTGTTTATGCTGGAAGTAAGACTGTCTCCTCTACCACTCTACCACATGTAACATTACGTACCATATCAGGATATGTAGAAAAGAGGGAAGTGTTAACTACAAAGGATATGGCTAAGCAGAAGAACAACAAATCTAAGGAATGGTTACAAACTATACAAATAGGAAATTGACTTTTGAGCATACTTCAGACTAAAGAAAGGTAAAGAATTTAAACCTGAATAGCTGTTTCAGACACACAGTGCAAATGGGAATGAGATTAAAAAAATAACATGGCAAAGCAGGAAAAAAGGGCAGAATACGTCAGGCTGGTGAAGGAGAACACAGGAAAGAAAAACAGAAATGGAAAGGGGGGATTGTGCTCCAGCACTTTCTCTTGTCCCTTCTGTGTCTATATTTTGTCTCCTTAGGGTCTGTTCATCCAAACACTCCTTACAGCAGCCAGCGGTCGCACACTATTTGTATTCACGTTGTTCATGTTCACGCACTGTTCTCTGAGCAATTGCTCCTGCTCCTTTCAAGTCAATGGGGGTGTTGTCATACACCCCCACCAGAAGTAGGATCCAGTCCCAAATGTCAAACAAGAGGTAGAAAAACATTTCCCCTTTCAGCGCCCCTTCAGCTGCAAGGAGCTTGACAGAACCATACAGTGACCTGCAGGGCTGGAATTCGGAATCTAACCACTCGGTACCACTGTCATCTGCCTGTCTCACAGAAGCCATGTCATCGGGTTTAAACAAACGGCCGTCAAGGTCATTAGGCCAAAGAACTGACCTACCATGACAGTGGACCCAGCTGGAAGGTCTTGTGTTTTGGCCTGATAAGCATGTAACTGATCTGTGTTCCAGCTCTACATTTAACAGAACGCTGATGGCATGACTTTGCCCGATACTCACAACAAAAGACCCCAACGCACGCGCACTGGGATGCGTGATGGGGAAAGAGAGCGATGCCTTGAACATTGAGCTATAATGGTATTTGTTAAAACAAAGCAGGGGACTGGAACTCTTAGGAACCTCAGGAAGCCTCTGCTAGAATGGAGACGATAAACAACAAGTATAAAATGCCAGCTCCCTTGGTTCATGGATCTTGCTTCAAAACACACCACTCACTTTTCAAGGGACATCTGATTGCAAACCAGTATCCAAAGGCCAGCCTTCGGCAGGGCTGTGCAGCTCCCTTTACAGTCTCCAGGCCTCATTCTGATCTTACTCAGACCAGCGTAATCAAGAGTAACTCCCATCAAGTCAGCACCGCCATTAGAGTGATCGGAGTCCTGCCCAATCATCTCCAGCATTTTCAGGCCCTGGGGAGAATGCAGTGGGGTGGGCCAGAGAATACTTTACACTTCTGTTCAGTGGGGGATATTTGTCTAGCTTTACTGGGGAGACAGTAGTAACAGCTGGCTTGGACTTGTTCTAGAGGGCCCGATTCACCACTGCGCCACTCCAGTTTTCCCTCGGTGTATCTCCTGTGGGGAAGGTGCCAATGGTCTGACTCGGAGTCCACCCGATCAATGGAGTTATGCTAGCATGTAAGTGCAGTAATGCAGCAGCAAACCAGGCCCCTGATATTTATTTTATACGTTAGACCTGATTCTCTTCTTGCTTACACGGGTGTAAACCAGGAGTTACTCCACTGAAGCCAAGGATTTATAACAAAGGTGGGAGATCATTGCTCCTTCGGGTAAGTCAGCACGCACTGCATGTTATCAAGTGATCGGCTGCTAGGGCAACATTTGCTCTTCCACAAATGTAAGCACACCATGCAATTCAAAAAGAGCCCAATCCTGCCGGATGCTTCACTTCAGCCCCCAATTCCTACGGCACTCGATGGGATTGAGGGTGCTCCCAGGATGAGTCCTTGGTTTGTGACTGCTTTCTACAAGGTATACCTCATGCCAACACCAAGACAGCAGTTGCCCTGGTACTTACAGGCATTTGCTGTTACATAGCAAGTTAAATGTGTCGGGAACCCTCTCTCCAGGTTATGCACATGTAATAGTCGGCAGTGAAGAAGAGTGAGCAGATGGAAAGCAGTGGTTAATCATGCTCTGCTTCAGTTCACGGCACTGTGTGACATGATTACAGGGCGCGCATATCAGTGGTGTAGCCAGGTGGAGGGAACGGGGGAGCAATTTAAAAAAAAAAAAAAAGGCGCCACCCACTGCGGCGCTTTTACTCACCCGGCAGCGCTCTGGGTCTTTGGCAGCGGGCCCTTCCCTTGCTCCAGGTTTCTTCGACGGCACTGAAAGTCCCGCTGCCAGAGACCCAGAGGGTCTGGGAGGCAGGAGCTGTGGGGGGCACTTTTGGGGGCCCCCGAGTGGCCCAGGGGATTAGTGGGAGATGGGGAGCAGCCTGCTCTGCTTCCAGAGCCGGCTCCAGGCACCAGCCAAGCAAGCTCGTGCTTGGGGCGGCAGATTCTAAGGGGCGGCTTCCGCCCATTCCTAGGGCGGCACAGCTGCCCTATTTATTTATTTTGGCTTTGCCTCCGGGTCCGGCCGCCCTGCACCCTGGGGTTTATTTATTTTTTTTTGGCTTGGGGTGGCAAAAAAGTCAGAGCCGGCCCTGTCCGCTTCCCGCGCCCCAGCCCCAGCCGTGTCGCTCAGGGGAGGGAGCTTGGGGGAAGGGATCCCCCCCTGCACTCACCGGCAGCGGCAGAAGCGGAGCAGCCCAGCCCCAGCCAGCTCTACTCCGCCAGTTCCCAGCCGCAGCACTCCGCTTCCCGCCGCTGGTGAGTGCAGGGGAGGGGGGCCTTTCCCCAGCCCTCCCCCCCGCCCCCAAAGCAACACGGCTGGGGGAGGGGCAGGGGCAAGGGAAGCAGAATGGGCTGGGGCCGTGTCGCTCCGCTTCCCGCCGCCGGTGAGTGCAGGGGAGCGTCCTTTCCCCAACCTCTCCACACTCACCGGCAGTGGGAAGCGGAGCGACGCGGCTGGGAGAGTGGAGCGGGCTGGGGCCGGGCTGCTTCGCTTCTCACCGCTGCTGGTGAGTGGCGGGGGGGGGAGGGACCTTTCCCAATACCCCCGCCCCAGCGACATGGCTGGGGACCGGGCAAGGGAAGCGGAGCAGGCTGGGGCCACGTTGCTCCGCTTCCCGCCACAGGTGAGTGCGGGGGGTGCGGTGTCCTTTCCCCAACCTCCCCGCACTCACCGGCGTCAGGAAGCGGAGTGCTGTGGCTGGGAGCTGGTGGAGTGGAGTGGGCTGGGGCCACATTGCACCACTTCCAGCGCTGCTGCCGGTGAGTGCCCGTGCCCCGGCCCCGGCCCCAGCCCCAGCCGCCTTCCTGGGCTCTGCCGTGCCCGGCGGCTTCACCCCCTTCCCGGCCACCACACTCATGATCCTGCCCCTACCTGCGGCTCCCGAACCGAACCCTGCCCTGCCCTGCTCCCCGTGCAGCTCCGGCCCTGCACTGACCTCGCCCTGCTCTCGCCGCCGGCCACTAGGATTTAAAATCCAAGCCGCCTGCCACGAAGCACCATGGGAACGCCCCCTCCCGCCCGGTTTAAAGGGACAGGCATGCCCACTGCACCGCGAGCTGACAGCTGCGAGCAAAGAGGTGCTTCCAAGGTCTCACCCCACAACGTCGTCCCCGCGCGAGTGTAAAAATTAAAAAGGCACCACTTTTGGGGAATGTGCTCAGTGGGGTAGCAGCTGCTCCCCCTGCTTCCCCCCCTAGCTACGCTACTGGCTCATATGTCACATACTGTACTTAAAAATCCCCTGTTCTCAACTCAGATGGGCCAGATCCTCAACTGACGTAAACTCGTGCAACTCCAGTGAAGTCAGTGGAACTCTGCTGATTTACACCAGTGGAGGAACTGACCCAGTTGTGTTTAGTTCATTATTCAGTTCCCATTTCATGTACACACAGTTTCAGACAATGCTAAAACCTACCTTCTCGAATCCTGCTGTAGCATTGCACTGGCAGGGAACTACCATGCAAGAGAACTTGTCTCAAGGAATGACCACGTAGTGCTATGCATACAGCTCAGGACTGAAGTGCCAGTCACATCCCCAAAATAAACACTTTAGGTAAGGACAAAGTTATCTGAGAAATTTAAGGTATGTCTACACTGCAATTAACGCCCCCTGGCTGGCCCATGCCAGCTGGCTCGGGGTCAGGCTAAAGGGCTGTTTACTTGCAGTGTAGACTCAGGTGCTCTGGGACACTCCTACCTCACAGGTCCTAGACCCCAAGCTCCAGCACGAGTCAGAATGTCTACACCACAACTGAACAGTCCCTTGGCCTGAGTCAGCTGACATGGGCCAGCCACAGGGGTTTCACTGCAGTGCAGACATACCCACAGTGATGGCATACTGACCCGGATCAGATCCATTTCCTGGCTGCTTTCCATGAACGTCCAAATCTTCGGGCTTATCTCCTCCCACATCCCTCCTAGGTCCCGGAACACGCCCAGCTCCTGGAAAGTCTTGTTCACCTGCCAGCAAAGGGGAAGGATTATTCCAAAATTTCAGCATTGCAGGTCGGAGCAGCAACAGGCCAGGTGGGCAGAGTGCAAATCTAGGCACTGCGCTGCCCAAGTTTTACTGGTAACGTGGGAGCTACAGCAAGGAGAAAAATCACATGTGTTTGAAAATAAAAATATCACAAGCCAGTACATTTGTGTGTCCAGGATCTCAATGCCTTTGTAGGCCACTTTAAAGGGCTGAATTATGTCTGTCTCTTTCATGAGTGTGCACAGGGAGCAGCGTACAAAAAGCCTCCCCCCCCCACCACTTTTCATGTCAGAGTTATTCAGCAAAGCACTAGGACTGCTGCTTCCCAGTGCTCCCAGAAGTGAGTGTCTCCCCAAAGGAGGTGGGAAGGAGACGCAGCCAGGGTATCCGCCAGCCACCCCTCCTGTCTTCCAGCCCCCTTTTCTCTGTGAGGCTTCAGCAGAGAACATAGATAGGCTGTGCACTCCAGGACAATCACCTTTATACTTGAGGGGTGTTCCCTGAGCCGATTACACCAGCAGTAGGGCCAAATTAAACCATCTCCGTTCCATAGCCTACCTCAGTCATGACCCGCCTCGTGACCGGGGTGTCAGGAGTGTACAGGATCTTCCCAATGAGCAAAGGCTTCAGAGCCCTCCAAATAATTCGGGAAAGCGGACTGGACTCAAGACTCTTCAGCAGCTCATTGCAGTAGGGTGCTAAACAGGAAGAGAACATGCATGAGCTAAGCTAGAGACACTGTATCGAACAGCTCAAAGGCACTTACTCATGGGCAAGCGTGTCACACACGTGTGCATTTTAAAAACAGAAATATCTGAGCCAAGAGGGTTGGAGTTAAAAAGAAACCACCCTGAGCTGCACAGCTTGACCAGAAACCCAATGCCTCTCACTGGATCTGGAGCTCTGAAAGTCACAAAGCGGCATCTGCACAGCATCCCCCGGGAAAACCAGGCCCCCATGCAAAGCAAGCACTTCTCACTGATTACAAAGCACAGTTCAATCCAAAGAGCACATCAAAGGCCCAATTTTCAAAGGATCAGTAGCCAGATCTGCAGCAGAGCTCAGCACCTCATGTGAACACCCAGGGCAGAGCACTTTGCAAATCCAATCCATGGTAGCACGCCCAAGGCCCAACCCAAAGCCTAGATTAGTCAGTGGGAGCCTTCAGTGGGCTCTGGGTTAGGTCCTTACACTGCCATTATAAAAACATCTCACATCATATGGAACGGTCTCTGCTAGCCTATCACGGAGTATAAGAGCATGTAAATACACACACGCCTTGAGTCATTATCTGGCTATCCTGTCACCCTGTGGGACAGTCAAGAGGAAGTGGAGGCCTCTAACGATTCACACACTCGTAACATGAATAGGCACGTTGCCCAGGACAGGGTCTCACTTACTTGTAGAATTATCATAGAAATTAGCTGCATCCTCCTCGGTGCTGTTGCCTCCAAACAGGGCTTTGTAGTTGTTGTCCTCATACCAGTTGAGAGATTTGATTTTCAACCCTCCCCCCTCCGGATGGCCACACACAATCCGTGACACCGCTTGGTAGATCTGAGTAGAGGCGCTTGTGGAGTTCACATTGGTCAGAAACATCACCTCCTGCCTCATGTCACTCCAGCTCTTCATGCTCACCAGCTGCAATGCACGGGGACAAAGTGCTTGCTTATTTCACTTGCATGAAACAGGTATTTTGATATCAAAGCATGTGTCTCCACAAACACCTGATCTAATTTAATAAACCAGCTACGTGAACCAGACCTTGGAAAAGCAAAAGGGCATGATCAGCGGGGGGAACCCTGCACTCAGGAAATGTCCCATGTATGCGGGGGGGGGGAAGGGGGCTGGCTTCTGTTGTGCCAGCTCCTTTATTCTGCATTTTTCAATGACATCACAGAGAAAATCCTTAGCCCCTGCCCTCCCGTGAATTCCACTCCTTCTCATGGCTGCCCCCATTCCCATTCCAGCAGGGTCCCCCCACTCAGGCAACAGAATGGGGGTGGAGGGGAGTGAGCCAGAAGGAGAGGCAGGGAAATAATAAACAGTGAGCCAAACTAATCAGATGCAGCTTTGCAACATTCAGAGGCTGAGATACGGGACCCAATTCTCTACTGGTGTAAACTGGCATAGCTTCACTGAAGTCAATGGGCTTGTGCCGATTTACACTGGTAGAGAATCTGGCCCATGAGGTCAGCTATCACTTTCCTCCCACCCTCCCTTTATCAATGGCATTCCCAGAAAATCCTTAGATGGTTATGAGGCAAGTCCAGCTTTAGCTAAACTTCAGGGTCACAACAGGGATCTTCACTGCCTCCGCAGCCATTAAAACCAGCCACACATTACAAGGCACCTCCTTTGGCATCTTCCTTAACACAAGGTGCAGGGGCATTAACACTACAGATTGGCTAGGAAGAGGCTAGCCTCCACCAGAAACAATCTCCGTCACTCTGACATTAGCATCCGTGTCCACTCACTTACAAAGTGATGCGAATAAAAACACCACAGGACAGGCCTACGACACTACAGTAACATACTGTGCTTCAAGAGGGAAGGCCAGATACCCAGAGTGTGTAAAATGACACGTCTCCACTGATGTCTATTTATACCAGCTCACAATCCAGCCTGTAATGCTTCGGACCATTATTTTCAGAGCTGCAGTCCCCATTGACTTCAACTGGAGCTGGGCACAATGGACACCTTTGGAAAATATCAGGTCACCTTAACCAGAGGTGTCGCTATATTTGCCACCTATCGTAACAACAACGACACACGTTAGTATTGGAGAGCTGCACTGCTTCACTAGCAGTGTGTAGAAGGGCTTTCTGAAACCTCTCAGTAAGAAACTAAATTACACAGTAGCGAGACGTGTTGTTCCCAGAATACGAGAGACACAAGGTGGGTGAGATAATATCTTTTACTGGACCAGCATCTGCTGGTCCAAGAGACGAGCTTTTGAGTTACACAGAGGAGACTGATGAAGAGCTCTGTGTAGCTCGAAGGCTCATCTCTTTCACCAACAGACATTGGTCCAATAAAAGATATTGCCTCACCCGCCTTGTCTCTGTAACAGCTAAAAGGCACTACAGTATTGCTACCAAAATGCCCCCTACCCCCACCCCCAGACCTATAAACCTGCAGCTGCTCTCATGTTGTGCATTGCTAGCCAGTATGCTACCCTGGTACCTACATGGTCAGGTCAGTTTGAAATCTGAACCAATAAGCTCCAGAGTCCAAGTCAGACAAGTACCCAAATGGGGCAGAAGCGCTGAACAAAGTAATCAAGGCCTTTCTGTACAGTGACTGGCCTTTTAAGGCAATGGTTCTATCTGATCATCTTCTTCCCTTCTTCCCTGCCCCTTCTCTCAATCTATACTGCACACCCACTGCTTCACAAAGCTTTGATACAAACACAAAGGCCAGAACCGGTGAAACCCGGAGATCCTGAAGAGCCCAGGCACCTGCAAGGAAAGAAGGTTCACCCCAGGAACCCCAGGACAGCCTGGGGAGCTGGGCTCTCATGACAGCTAATCAGCCTCTCCCTCTCCACTGGACCCACAGTTCCTTCCTGAGCTCCAAGGGATCCTCTGGGCCCTGAGTGGGGCATTTCTAGGCTTGGAAGAATCAGATTTGTATCGGTAAATATCGATTTCTCTGTATTCACGCAAACCGACAAAAATATTTCCACTGTTAATAATCAAAATTTACAGACAAAGTAGGGAAAATGCTGCTTAAAAACTTCTTAGACTCAAAATCCAGTGATTTAGACTCTTGAACTGGACTTGTTACAAATGGACTAGTAAATGAAGAGTAAACAGGTATGGTTTGTTTATTAAAGGATATCATGTATATTTTGACATGTGATGTTGACAATCTGTGAATCATAGAATCACAGAGTATCAGGGATGGAAGGGACCTCAGGAGGTATCTAGTCCAACCCCCTGCTCAAAGCAGGACCAAACCCAACTAAATCATCCCAGCCAGGGCTTTGTCAAGCCTGACCTTAAAAACCTCTAAGGAAGGAGATTCCACCACCTCCCTAGGTAACCCATTCCAGTGCTTCACCACCCTACTAGTGAAATAGTTTTTCCTAATATCCAACCTAAATCTCCCCCACTGCAACTTGAGACCATTACTCCTTGTTCTGTCATCTGGTACCACTGAGAACAGTCTAGATCCATCCTCTTTGGAACCCCCTTTCAGGTAGTTGAAAGCAGCTATCAAATCCCCCCTCATTCTTCTCTTCTGCAGAATGAACAAGCCCAGTTCCCTCAGCCTCTCCTCTGAGGTCATGTGCTCCAGCCCCCTAATCATTTTTGTTGCCCTCCGCTGGACTCTTTCCAATTTTTCCACATCCTGCTTGTAGCGTGGGGCCCAAAACTGGACACAGTACTCCAGATGAGGCCTCACCAGTGCCAAATAGAGGGGAATGATCATGTCCCTCCATCTGCTGGCAATACCCCTACTTATACAGCCTAAAATGCCGTTAGCCTTCTTGGCAACAAGGGCACATTGTTGACTCATATCCAGCTTCTCGTCCACTGTAACCCCTAGGTCCTTTTCTGCAGAACTGCTGTCTAGCCACTCGGTCCCTAGTCTGTAGCAGTGCATGGGATTCTTCCGTCCTAAGTGCAGGACTCTGCACTTGTCCTTATTGAACCTCATCAGGTTCTGTGTTAACAGTTTAACCTTTAGATTTTTGAATCACAACATCTACTGTTGTTGGAGAATTGTCTGGCCCTTACCCCCCAATTTCCCACAGTTGTGAACATTTAAATTGATAAAAATCTAAAAAAATGCTTTAAAAACATTGATATTATCCATCCAAGTAATAAAGAAATAAAAATCCAATTCTGCCAAGCCTAAGTATAACACAGAGGCACATGGGAATGGCTGCACAGGGGTTTCCAAGAGCAGGAGGGGAAGGAAATATGCCCCCGAGCTGTTGCAATTCTGTGACCCACTCTTCCACGACTTCTCTTGGCGTTTGCTCCTGTCAATTAGCATAAGTGGAATGGACGCATCCTGCCCAGAGTCAGCACCCAGAATACCAGGCATGTTCTAGCTAGACATGACACTGGTGTCTTTCTTATCCCATATATCTGTAATATAACACACAACAGCCATCCCTTTATGAGAGTCACACAAGAATGCTAAGGAAGATTTTAACATTACAGATACTTCCTGGGCCATGGTCCATCACTTTATTTCCATGGACAGTCACACAAAGTCAATCAGAGTGTAGCTGGCCTGCTAGTTTTGATGTACTGTGCCACTTGATTTTGACAAAGTCAAAAATGACAAAGCCCTGGACCAGAGCAAACCAAAGTCACCCCAGAGGTTACACCACTGAAGTTGGTGGAGTTATGCTGGGGATGAGCTTGGCCCATTGAGTTTATTCCCAGAATTGTGGATGTTTTATACATGTTCTAATGACATGGCAAAAATTCGGTTGATGCTGATCAAGAGCCACTCCCATGTCACACACAAGAAGTCTGTTTATTTTTAGAAAAATATACACCTCACATCGATATGATGGGAGACAGATGAGACAAGCAAAGCCTTGGGGTTTATTACATATTTGCCTAATGTTAATGCCTCAGGCATATTTTAAATTTCTCCACTGCCCGTTTGTTGTCTTGGTCTGCATCCCACTCCACCACATCTGGTGTCATTGTGCTCAACACAGCTTGGGGGAAGCAGACACCACGTAATACAATGGAAACAGGAGCACCGCCAGCTTTTTTGGTGCCCTAGGTGGCAGAAGGTCCCGCCCCCGAAATACCGATGACGACCGGGGCGGCCAAAGATCCAGCCGCTGCGGTTGCCGCCCCCCAAACGTTAGCACCCTAGGTGACCACCTAGGTTGCCCAGTGGGTTGCGCCGGCCCTGAATGGAAATAACCTTAGGTATACATCAGTAATTTTACGTTTCAAAATTGCTAACTTTAATTTTGCTCTGGTTGACTCTTAAAAATAAGAATTGGACATATATGGCCAAGATTCTCAAAAGAGACTTGTGATTTTCAGTGCCCAACTCAAAGGCCTCATCTACACTGGAAAATTCACCCATTCCACTAAGCTAAAGCAGTATGATCCTCTCCCCCCCACACCCCTAATGTGGACACAGGTATATCCATATAAAGGTGCTTTATACCTGTATAGCTGTTCTCATATGCAGAGGAGAATAACTATATACCAGTATAACTGTATTCGCAATAGGGCTTTTACCGGTATAACTATATTGGTTAAAAAACAAAATCACTCCCCTAACTGACAGTTATACCTGTTCAACTTCCAACCTTCGGCTAAGAGTTAGGCCAGGCCTAAACTACAAAATTTACCAGCTCCACTACCATATGTTGAGTCAAGGGTGTAATGAGGTGAGATCTGTGACTGATAGAAGTCTCTAGTGTAGATGCAGCTATACTTGCAAAACTGTGCTTTTTCCATTATAGCTTGTTTTGCTCTGGGTGGCTGGAATAAGCTATACTGACAAAAGCACAGCTTTGCCTGCATGAGTTATGTCCACACTAGGAGCTCTTTGCCAACGTAGCATAATGGTGTAGCTATAGCGGTAAAGCCCAGTGTAGACCTGACCTTAGAGAAGGGCCTGATTTTCTGAAAGTTCTGGGCACCCATTGTAGGGTGACCAGAGAGCAGATGTGAAAAATCGGGACGGGTGGGGGGTAATACGAGCCTATATAAGAAAAAGACCCCAAAATTGGGACTCTCTCTGTAAAATCGGGACATCTGGTCACCCTAACCCATTGTCTGAAATCAGACCGCTTTGGCTGGACACCCAAAGACCACTAGTCACTTCTGACTATCTTGGCCATACACATACACAGGGGTATTTGGAGCTAGCAGTCTGGGATGACTCACTGATCGGTAAAGAGAGAGATTAGAGGGATAAAAAAGAGACAGACTAGATTCGGCCAAGCAGTAATGCCGGCAGTTTGAGTCTCATTTACTCTACTCTTATAGCTCCTGGTAGTTTGAATTTCCTTCCTACATGTCTCCTGTCTCTTATTTCGGACAAAACCGCAGTGGGCAAAGTACAGAACACTCGAGAGCGAAACAACTCCCCCCACTG
This sequence comes from Mauremys mutica, assembly GCF_020497125.1. Lineage (NCBI taxonomy): Eukaryota > Metazoa > Chordata > Testudines > Geoemydidae > Mauremys > Mauremys mutica. The sequence continues at coordinate 123,868,332 of NC_059077.1, forward strand.
GCCTGGGGACGTACTGAAAACAAACCCTGATGGTCACAAACCCTGCATCTCAATACGCCGCTGCCCAAGCAGAGTAATCAATAGGCCTCTGGTTAAGCACTGGAGATGCCTGAAGGCACAACAGGTAACAAGCTGGCTGCCGTGCATCACCTATCATTAAGATTTCAGATGCATATGGCTAGCTGACCGCTCCACTGCATTCAACATTGAAGGCTACATTACGATAGCAGTAAGGGATGGTTCTAATCTCACGAAAGCCGCAATGCATATCCCACATCGCAGAGCAGGATCTCGTTGAAAAGCTTTTACTGAAAGCAACACAAGCAGGGAGATGTGGCTTTCTGCAGCTCATTCTCAGTTCTTTCATTCGCACTGAGAGAAACAAGCCGTCACTCCACTGAAGGTAATGTGTGCAAAATGAACCATTGCATCTGTGCAAAATGAACCACAATCAGCTAAAGTGGGAAATGGGAGAGAGGGGGGATGAACATGTGTTTAAGAGCTGGACTGAAAACTCAAATGGCAAGTCTCAGCCTGATGTAAGTGGTTTTATAATGCAGAAAACAGGCTTCATAAGGGGGAACATGACTGAGAAGAAACCCGACATAGGGGCTAGGGCACCGGACTGAGGCTTCAGTTCCCAGCCCTGTCACTGATCTTCTGGGTGACCTTGGGCAAGTCACTTCACCTCTGTGCCTCAGTTTCCCCTCCTACCTTATATGTCTGTTTAGACTGCAAGCTTTTTGTGACAAGAACGGTCTCTTACTACCTGTATATAAAATACCTGATCTCAGATGGGGCTATAGGGTATGTTTAACACTGCACCACATCTGTGGCTGGCCCACGTCCACTGACATGGGCTTGGGGGCTATAAAATTGTGGTGTAGATGTCCAGGTTCAGGCTGGAGCCTGGGTTTTGGGACACAACAAGTTGGGAGGGATCCAGAGCCTCGGCTCCAAACAGCTACACCATAATTTTATAGCCCCACAGTGTGAGCCCCACAAGCTCGGGTCAGCTGACACGGGACAGCTGCAAGTGTTTAACTGCAGTGTAGACATGCCCTTAGTTGCTATCATAATACAAATAAATAATAATTCAATCTAACAGACCCTGCCACTAAAAAACAAAAATCATTTGTGCGAGCAGCTTTGTTCAGTCTTTAGGACTGTGCAAAGCACTTTAGAAATTTAAAACAGTAGCCATGTGAGGAGTTATGTCGATTTATAAGTGCTGAGGATCTGGCCCAGGCATATTTTTCAGAATACTGGGCTCGTTCTCCACTGCAGCCTGGGAGCCTCTCACCAACAGGTTCAGGCTAGGAAAGATTCAGCATGTAGGCTGAATTGGAAACTTGTCCAAAGACCGCGATTGGGATGTTCAGAGCCAGTGATCTAGTTCAGTCCCTTTCCTAATTAAAACCCTTTGCCAGAAAGACTAGGGGATGTGGTGCAAATAATCGTTTTCTCCTTTCCCCAACACCTGCTGCTAGATCAACAAGGGAATGAATCCTCCTTCCCCAGTTGTCACACAGCAGTCAGCACCCCAAAGACTGAAATGTAACTTTCAGTCAAGCAGTCTGGGCGGCTAATGCGACAGGCCAGGCGCTGCAGAGAAAAGGCTGCCTTTGTTTGCACTGGAATAGGGGGAAAGAAAGGTACGCCTACCCAGGAGAGCTGTCAAGCAACAGGCACGTTACTCAGGGAGTTTTCAGCCACATCAGCAAAGAGAACATCACATGGTTTCAATTATTTTTACCCCCAGGCAAAAAAAATAAAAAGAGGCCTGATTGCTGTAACAGGAAACAGCTGTAACCAGCCCCCGAAGCCAGGCTCTTAGGAGAACCTCTTCTGCTAACGGCTACAGCTTTGCCTTGATTCCAAACGGAATGTTTTTGTTCATCTCATCAGAAATGGGAACTGCTGCAGGTCCTAGGATTCAGCAGGGAACATGTCCAAGGAAGAGCTGGTGGGCATGTGCCAGCTTCTAACGCCCTCCCCTCTATGGAAACCGAGTGCTCAGTAACCTGCGGTGACCTCGGCTTTCGCAGGCTCTAAGAGGTTACTCCAGTTCATGGCTGTAGGGCTCTCTTTCCCCGATGAAGAATAATGGGGAGGAGGGGGATGGTATTGTTTAGCTTAAATGGCGACTTCTCCAAGAGAGAAAACACGTTAGAATAACAGCCCGTCACAGTCAGCACAATCTGAGCTAAATGTCACTTCTTATTGCTATTTATATTCTCAGAGGGCCAGCAGCCCCAGTTCTGGAGCAGGGCCCCACTGTGCTGTGCTGTACAAACACAAAACAAAGGCAGTCCCTGCTCCAAGGAGCTAGCTCTAAAAATATAGCTGGGGGCTGGTCCAGCACTAAGCACTTAGGTGTGATTTTTCACCATTTCACCTACAAAAATGTTTTTTCTCATCCATATGATTGTCATTTACACATGCAAATTGGTCACATTATTATTTGTATTTATATTCGGATAGTGCCTGGAGGGCCCCCTAGCAGGATCAGGTTCCCACTATGCTAGATGCTTCACAAATATAGATGAGACAAGCAACAAATACATAACTGTCCAAAAGTCCAGAGCTAGTAAATTACAACAATCAACCTACCTTCCCCCTCTCATAACTCCTTGTCACTCCCTGAGACCAGCTGCTGAAACCAACCACTGCTCACATCCGTGAGCAAAACTCATTACACCGGCTCGCGCCCACGGGCCCCATCCAGGGCCCAGCAAGCATTCTGTTTATTTTGCCAGTGAAATGATTGTTCCTGCCTTGGAAAAGCTGGCTCTGAAAAGCAAATGTAGGGCACAGTGCATATCACAGATATTTCAGAGTCCTTCCTTCAGGTCCCTCAGAAGACCAAATCTGTAGCTGCACGGCTCAAAGGACTCCCACTGACTTCCCTCAGAGTTCTGGGCACAAAGGTGCTACAAAGTAGGGCCTTTCTTTATTAAAGGGAAAAATGCTGTAAGGCAGGTGCAGGTTACTGAGCAGCTTTGTGCTTTGGGGAAGTCAATTTCAGGCTAGAAACAGTGATGGCAAAGAGAAGTTCTCCCTCCCGATGCAGGAAGGAGCAGCTTACCTCTTGAACGAGCTTCCCAAGACTCTCCACCAAGGTTTCCAGGGCTCCTGACAGATCATGTAAGGAGGAATTGGAGGTGATTCCTTTCTGTAACAGGAAAGTGAAATAGAAACTTGGGATCACAAAAAGAAACCAACAGGGAAACGCAAACTCTCAGGAACATTCAGATTCCGAGCAGGGTTTAGTGGACAGGGACTCAGGAGACCCGAGTCAATTCCCAGCTCAGCCACAGACTCCCTCTGTGCAACCTGGGGTGAGCTTCTTAATCTGCCCCATGTCTCAGCTCTTCATCCATCAAGGGTGGGTAATGCTTCCCTTCCTCACAGGACTGGGGTGAGGATAACACTGTGATAGTGAAGAATCCCATGCTTCAGTGAAGGGTATGTGTGGGTAGGACTTGAGTTAGGGGCAACACTCAAGCTAACTTTTCTGTGAAGACAAGCCCTGAGTAAGAGATACAGGAGCTGGTCATGTGCTTTTGACATTTTTCCCATGAAGGATGAGAATGGACAATTCACAGGCTGAATCGTGAGATTTAAAAAAATAATTTCTGCACAATATGCAATAAAATGTCAGTATTTTTTCAAGGGACACAACGTTCGCGTATATGTCGCCTCGCCCTGCCACATGATACTTCAGTGGTCGCTTCTGGCAAGTAAATATGGCATCTGAGTCATATTTACTTTGCAATGGGAAACAATATTTGTCATAAACACTATTTCAACCAGGAAGTGGTAGACAAATCACGCATTTGGAATTTCTGTTATTATTTCCTAACAGGAACCTTGCCCTATTGTTTAAGGGAAGGGTGATCTCATGTGGCTTCATCCCAACACACTAAAAAGGACACCAAGCCAGAGGTTCAAAAGACGCTTGTATTTATATTAAAGAAAACCTTCTTTTCATAGGCAACTTCGCTCGCTGTGTTCAAGTAATTGGAATGTCTGTATTATTCAGTGTTCTGTTTGGGCCAGAGCAATGACAAAATGCCACCCATGTCATTAAGAGAGACCAACACAATTGCTTTTTGTAGCCCTCACAGCTCTAGGGTGACCAGATGTCCTGATTTTATAGGGACAGTCCCGATTTTTGGGTCTTTTTCTTATATAGGCTCCTATTACCCCCAACCCCCATCCCGATTTTTCACATTTGCTGTCTGGTCACCCTACACAGCTCCCTCATGGCCTCGTGCAACATGTGAATCACAGCACAGCTATAGCTCACTGCCAAACCTGGAGACGTTTTCTGGGATGCCCCAGCACTGCAGAGTTAAAACCCATTATGTAACACACACACACACACACAAACTGCCTCTCCATGCTGAATATTAGAACTGGAAAGATCTACACAGAGCAAAGTTCTTCCCTACGTGGGAAGGCCCCATTTTAACTTGTGTGGTTTACTGTCTCGTGGGGAAAACCCGCTCACAGAGATTGTGTCTCATTCTGTCAAGCGAAGGAGGGTTGGTCCCACATTTAAAAGGCAGGGGTATCCCTCCAGCATTGATCTCAGGGGATTAACTGAGGGCAAGGGCACTAGATTCCCCCTCCCCCGCCCTGGCTGCCTGCAGTCCCTGATTGGCATCGCTCCTCTTTACTGAATCAGCAGCAGTATCAACACTAGAGAACAGTTTGAAGGAAACAGAAAATAAAATCCATGGAAGTTTGGGTGAAATGGCCCCTCCACCCCCGTTTTTGAGCCAGCCCTGCCTAAAGCACTGCAGACTCTCTGCATACTGTGGGCACTATTCAAATACCGAATTAACAACAGCTACCCTGCAGGGCAGGCTCAGCGCAGAGTGTCTAATACTGCACGTGGCAGATCTCATCCGTCATCCCAAAGAGCCTATAAAATGGGAAAGGCTTACATAGATCTCTACTGAATCTGCAGTTCAGCGATTGGTACTGCATTATGCCCAGGTGTGTTGCTTGGACAATGAACATCCACTCAACAATGGCTTTTTGCCAGCCATAATTTTGGGCTTTTTGATGATCCCTCCCAGAGTCCCTTCTGCAGTCCTGTCTAAACTGATTTGCCTGTCTAAGTGCTTATATAAGCCAAAGTATAACTAAGCGCATTTAGAAGCAGCAAAGAATCCTGTGGCACCTTATAGACTAACAGACGTCTGTTAGTCTATAAGGTGCCACAGGATTCTTTGCTGCTTCTACAGAACCAGACTAACACGGCTACCCCTCTGATACTTAAGCGCATTTAATTTATCCTCTGTGAGGTTAGGAAACACCACAGTCGCCATTTTATAGGTGTGGAGCTGAGGTACAGAGACATTCGGGACATGTCTACACTACATCCGGGAGCAAGCCTCAGCTGGGGCTTGCAGACTCTCACTCGCGGGGCTCACGTTGGTGCTCTAAAAAATAGCTCTATAGATGGTGCTTTGATGTTGCGGCTTGGGCTGGAGCTTGGGCTCTCAAGCCCATCCCCGGCCCCAGGCTTCAGAGCATGTGCCTAGCCCGAGCCACAATGTCTACACTGCTATTTTTAGGACCTGGGCTCACTCCCAGATGCAGCACAGACATGCCCAGAATCAAGGTCACACAGCAGGGCAGTGACAAAGATGGCAACCTGGATCTCAGTCCAGGGTTTTAACCACAACTGCCTCCCTCTATTCCTGTGGCAAAGGTTCTCTGTCCCCAGGCTTGGACAATTATTTGGGAAGTTCTCTATATGGAAAAATTTGCGAATATGAAGTATGGAAAATGAGCACCGTTTTTCTATCTGGCTTTCTTCTTCTTAATTGCGCCGAAATCTCACCAGCCAATTCATTGCACTTTGTATCACACTGATTTACTTTGTAACATTAATTCTTCTCTTTTATGTAGAGCTGAACACACTCTCCAATGCAGAAAGACCAATGTATCACTTGAGCCCTTAATGCGGTGCTTAAATGGGAGCTTGAGTTTTTCACGAAGTCCCTGAGGTGAAATTTACCCTAAATAGAGCTGCAAACTCATGGACCCTTTTCCTTCTTCTTCCTCTTCTTCTTCAGGGGTCTCAGAAAAGAAAATTATGAAAACTTGTAGTCAATTGAGCCACGTCTGTTTACGCCAGTTGAAAACATGGCCCAGAGTTTGTTATACTTGCATTACAGCTAGAGAGAGCTTTGAGTTACTAAAATGCCATTAAACAAAGACCTCCAGGGCATTTTTAAAAATGTAATTTATTTGGCCAATGAGCTTTTCAACACGGGTTTATGAGCTTTGTATAAGAAACAGAACAGAACTCATTTCCAAGATTTCACCCTTAGGAAAATGCTGCTTTTATTGATACACTGCAAGTGAACAGACTCCTTTGTTCAAGAGTAGCAGAATGTTACCTCCTTTTCCCAGGATGTTATTATAGGTCAAGTATCAGAGAGGTAGCCGTGTTAGTCTGGTTCTGTAAAAGCAGCAAAGAATCCTGTGGCACCTTATAGACTAACAGACGTTTTGCAGCATGAGCTTTCGTGGGTGAATACCCACTTCGTCGGATGCAAGAGTGGAAATTTCCAGGGGCAGGTAAATATAAGCAAGCAAGAAGCAAGCTAGAGATAACGAGGTTAGATCAATCAGGGAGGATGAGGCCCTGTTCTAGCAGTTGAGGTGTAAAAACCAAGGGAGGAGAAACTGGTTCTGTAGTTGGCAAGCCATTCACAGTCTTTGTTTAGTCCTAAACTGATGGTGTCAAATTTGCAAATGAACTGAAGCTCAGCAGTTTCTCTTAGAAGTCTGGTCCTAAAGTTTTTTTTGCTGGAGGATGGCCACCTTAAGATCTGCTATTGTGTGGCCAGCTTTCCTCTAAAGTCGAGATCAGAAGCAGGCTTCTCAATACTGCACCCAATATCTATATTGTTCTTGCCCAGTGGCAGGAACATAATGATGTATGGCCGCTCTTTTACTGATCAAAAAAAGACGGTTACTCACCTGTAGTAACTGTTGTTCTTCGAGATGTGTTGCTCCTATCCATTCCAGTTAGGTGTGCGCGCCGCGCGTGCACGGCATCTCGGAACTTTTTTACCCTAGCAACCCCGGCGGGCCGGCTAGCGCCCCCTGGAGTGGCGCCGCTATGGCGCCCATTATATACCTCAGCCGGCCCGTCCGCTCCTCAGTTCCTTCTTGCCGGCTACTCCGACAGTGGGGAAGGAGGGCGGGTCTGGAATGGATAGGAGCAACACATCTCGAAGAACAACAGTTACTACAGGTGAGTAACCGTCTTTTCTTCTTCGAGTGATTGCTCCTATGCATTCCAGTTAGGTGATTCCCAAGCCTTACCTAGGCGGTGGGGTCGGAGTGAGACGTGGCGGAGTATAATACCGCGGAGCCGAAGGCTGCGTCGTCTCGAGACTGTTGCACCAACGCATAATGGGAGGCGAAGGTGTGAACCGAAGACCAGGTGGCCGCTCGACAGATGTCCTGGATCGGAACATTGGCCAGGAAGGCAACAGATGAGGCATGTGCCCCCGTCGAGTGTGCAGTGACGCGGCCTGGTGGTACGCAAGCCAGCTTGTAGCAGGTCCTGATACATGCAGTGACCCAGGAGGAGATCCGTTGGGAGGATATCGGCTCTCCCTTCATGCGGTCGGCCACCGCTACAAAGAGCTGGGGTGAACGCCGGAAGGGCTTCGTCCGCTTGATGTAGAAAGTGAGCGCTCTGCGGACATCGAGGGTATGCAGCTGCTGTTCCCGAGGCGAGGCATGCGGCTTTGGGAAGAACACCAGGAGGAATATCTCCTGGTTGAGATGGAAAGCTGACGCTACCTTCGGGAGGAAGGCCGGATGAGGGCGAAGCTGCACCTTGTCCCCATTGAAGACCGTGTATGGTGGGTTGACCGTTAGAGCGCGAAGCTCAGAGACTCGTCTCGCTGATGTAATGGCGACGAGGAAGGCCGTCTTCCAAGAGAGGTAGAGCAGGGAGCACGTGGCTAAGGGCTCGAATGGAGGACCCATCAGTTTGGCCAAGATGAGATTCAAATCCCAGGTCGGTGCCGGGCGCCGCACCGGTGGGTACAAGCGGTCCAAGCCTTTGAGGAAGCGGGAAACCATCTGGTTCGAGAAGATGGACCGACCTTCCACGGAGGGAAGGAAGGCTGATACCGCTGCCAGATGAACCCTCAAGGAGGAGACCGCCAGACCTTGCTCCTTAAGGTGCCAGAGGTAGTCCAGGATGGTAGGGACCGGGACCAGGAATGGATTAAGACCTCGATGATCACACCAGAGTGCAAACCTTTTCCACTTCGCTAGGTAAGTGGAGCGAGTGGAAGGCTTTCTGCTCTCAAGCAGGACTTGCTGAACTGCTGCAGAGCAGCCCCTCTCTGCGTGGGTCAACCACTCAGGTACCAAGCTGTAAGATGGAGGGACTGCAGGTTCGGATGGCGGAGTCTGCCGAAGTCCTGGGAGATGAGATCCGGCCACAACGGAAGGGGGATGGGTTCCCGAACGGAGAGCTCGAGCAGCCGGGTGTACCAATGTTGCCTCGGCCAGGCCGGCGCGATTAGAATGACGTGGGCTCTGTCCCTCCGAAGCTTCAGGAGCACTCGGTGCACGAGCGGGAACGGAGGGAAGGCGTAGAGGAGGCGATCCGTCCAGGGATACAGGAAGGCGTCCGACAGGGAGCCCGGCGAGCGACCCTGGAACGAGCAAAACAGGTGGCACTTCCTGTTCTCTTTGGGGGCGAATAGGTCTACTTGGGGAAACCCCCACCTCCGGAAGATTGTGTGGACGACATCTGGACGGAGGGACCACTCGTGGGAGAGGAACGACCTGCTGAGATGGTCGGCCAGCGTGTTCTGCACTCCTGGAAGAAAGGATGCTTCCAGGTGAATTGAGTGGGTCACGCAGAAGTCCCACAGGAGCATCGCCTCCTTGCACAGGGGGGAGGAGCGGGCTCCGCCCTGCTTGTTCACGTAGAACATCGCGGTGGTGTTGTCCGTGAACACTGTCGCACAACGGCCTTGCAGGTGGGTGCAGAAGGTGCGACAGGCCAGGCGAATGGCGCGTAGCTCACGAACATTGATGTGCAGGGCGAGCTCCTGGGCCGACCACTGGCCCTGCGTGTGGAGATCGCCCAGGTGTGCCCCCCAACCGAGTGCTGAGGCGTCCGTGGTCAGAGTGACGGACGGGCGAGGAGGGCGGAACGGAACTCCGGCACACACGACCTCTGGGTTGAGCCACCAGTTGAGGGACTCGAGGGTCGTCCTGGTGACCGTGACCACCATGTCGATGGGGTCTCGATGTGATCGATATACCGACGCGAGCCACGACTGGAACGGACGAAGGTGGAGCCGCGCATACTCGGTGACATACGTGCACGAAGCCATGTGGCCCAGGAGGCGGAGGCAAGAGCGCACCGTCGTGGTAGGGAAGGCGGCGAGGTCCCGGATAATGGAGACCATCGTCTGGTGCCGAGCGCGAGGGAGGCAGGCTCTGGCCACTGTGGAGTCGAGGACCGCTCCGATGAACTCCACCCGCTGTGTCGGAATCAAAGTGGACTTCTCGGCAATGGGTGGAGGCTCCTTAGTCGCTGCGCCGGCCACAGCCTCATCAGGCGAGGACGAGGAGGACAACCCCTGGATGACCGCCTCCGAAGAGGGGTCCGCCACCTGCTCGTCGGGGGGTGCGGGCTGCGCGTGGCCCTGGGACTCCGACGTTATAGCGTCCGCCGCCGGTGGCGAAGGGGCCGGTCGGGATATCGTCGCCTCTGGAACCCTGCGCTCGGTCGCGGGAGGCCTTGGCGGAAAAGGCACCCCCTGAGCCTCATACTGGGCCCATGGAACCCAGAAGCCCCACGGTTGCGCCCCTTGAGGATGGCCTTGTGGGGTAGGTGGCAGGAGTCCGTAACCTTCCGTGCCGGAAGCGACTGACACTGGTCGAGATGGCCATGGCGGTGCCGAGGCGCTCGCAGAGTGCGCTGCCGAATGGGGCAGTCCGTCCCCGGATGGTAAGGAAGAGCGATGTTGCTCCATGCGGTACCGGGAAGGCGACCGGGAGTGACGTCCGTCACGGTGCCGGGAGCTCGACCGGTGCCGGGAGCTCGACCGAGACTGAGACCTCCGGTGCCGTGAACGCCCGCGCGAGTCACGGTGCCGGGAGCGGTGCCGGGACGGCGATCTCCTACGGTGCCGATGCGATGGCGACCTGGACCTCGTGCGGCGTCGGGAGTACGACCGGTACCGCGATGACGAGCGGTACCGGGACTGCGACCGACGTTTCGACAGCGATCGGTGCCACGAAGGGGAGCGGTGCCGAGACCGCGAGCGACGGGACGGAGACCTGCCGCTGGACCGGGACCGGGACCGGGTGCGTCGTCCATGTCGCCTGTCCAGGGACGGTGGCCGGGTCATTCTAGCCGGCTTCCCCGTCGACACGACAGCCCGCACCGGCGGTGCCGGGGGCCGGAGGCCTGGTGCCTCTATGAGCTTGATTAGCTCTCGCGCGGAGGCGAATGTCTCCGGCGTTGATGGCAGCCGGGGCTCAACCTCGGACGGCACCGGGGAGCGTGGCGGCGCCGGACTCGACGGGCCTTGCGGCGCCGGAGTCAAGGGTCCGGTGCACGGCTTGTGCACGGGCAGCGCGGGGCCCGCCAGGAGCGCAGCCGCTTTAGCTGAGTCCTCCGCGTGAGCCTGAGCCAGTGCCTTCGCCAGCCTCTGCTTCTTCGCGGGCGAAAGCGAGCGGTGCCGAGACTTCTTAACCACTTTCTGCGTCGGCGGTGCCGCGGAGGTGGGGCGGCTCGGTGCCGCCGGTGCGCTCTGCACCGAGGCAGTTCGCGGTGCCGGCGCGGATGGTGCCGGTGGCTGAAGCGACGCCTCCATCAAAATCTGTTTCAAGCGGATATCCCGCTCTTTTCGGGTCCGCGGTTTAAAAGTCGAACAGATCGAACACTTGTCTGTTCTGTGCCCTTCGCCCAGGCAACGGAGACAGGCGTCGTGCGGGTCTCCGATGGGCATAGGCCTCTGACACGCCGCGCAGGGCTTAAAGCCCGGTGCCTTGGGCATGAGCCCGCACCGGGTGAGGTAAAAGGGGAAAACCCCCCCCTTTTACCTTATCTATTTACACTAACTATCTAACTAAGTAACTTGCAAACTAACTACCACACTAACTATATACAAATCAGAAGCGAAAGCTAGGGTCGTGGAGAACGAAGAGCACTCCACAGTTCCAACTGGCCGTCACGGGCGGTAAGAAGGAACTGAGGAGCGGACGGGCCGGCTGAGGTATATAATGGGCGCCATAGCGGCGCCACTCCAGGGGGCGCTAGCCGGCCCGCCGGGGTTGCTAGGGTAAAAAAGTTCCGAGATGCCGTGCACGCGCGGCGCGCACACCTAACTGGAATGCATAGGAGCAATCACTCGAAGAAGAACATAGGCTTAGATATGGCCAGTGTTTTTGTTTCTGCTGGGCTAAAGAATTCAGACTTTACTAAGGGTATGTCTACTTGTTGGCAATGTTCTCACTTTTATCTTTTTTACCATCTTCGCTGCAAGAATATTCGTGAGCTTGTCATTACAGAAAGCAAATTCTATAACCGAGGATGGTGGAAAATGAGGAAGTTGGGCCTGTACTGAACGAGTTTGGCTAGAACCAGAATTCATTTAACGTGGAAGAAAACCTACAGGCCAACATTTCCAATGGGTAGCCTCCTTTTTTAGGGCCCAGTTTATTCTCAAGTAATTTGCTCCCGTATTATGCATCTGCAATTGGATTGTGGGTGCAAATCTCAGTACTTGTACCCTCACCTACCTGACTGAGTGTAAACTGGGCAGTTAGAGGCACGTACTCAGACTGGCATCTGAAAATCTTTGGGCTCAAAGTGAGTGTGTATGGAGATTTGGGAAGTGTAAACTGCCCAGGTAGAGAGATGCTGGGCTGCAGCCATGTGAATGTTTACACCCGTGCAGAGGGCCAGTAAAAGGCCTATAAACCACTTCAGTCCCATTCAAGCCCACAAAATGCAAATTTCACTTATTATGAACACTCTAACTAACTGAAGATAACCTCACCTCAACCTCTCCTGTCCCCAGCCCGCTCTGAAATGCTTTCCTTCCCAGAGCCCTTTTCAAATAGTTCATTTCGCTATAGGAACAATTTTTATGCTCTCTTTCCTTTGTCTGCTGTTACTTCATCTCTATGTATTCATTATTATGTCATTCTCGGTAATATCCTCCCTAGATAAGGACAAAATGCACATGGAAGACATGTGCAAAACAGAACATGAATTACAGTAAAGTCTGGACTGAAAGGTAATCTGATTCCAGTGCTTAATAGTCAACCCCTTTGATTGGGAAAACTCCAAGCAATTGATGCTTGACTGTCTGTCCTATGAGGCATATCAAAACTGGATACCCACAGAGCAAGAGTGCTGAATTCCTCTAGGCAGACAGTAGAGTATTTGTTTTATTGGACAACAAAGTGGGTTCCATAGGCTCTTTCTTCTCTGTGGGGCTGTTTTCAGTATCAACTTAATCAAGTTCTTAATCAAGTGTATGCTACCAGACACTGTAGGTACACAAAGAGTCGCCTGGGTTCCAAAATAAACAAGCATGTCTGTTGCAAATATCTTCACCAAGCACCTTAATTTTACTTAAATAATTGCAAACTGCATGGAGCTAAAGTATTTAGGTACTGATCCAAAGTCTATTAAAGTCAGTGGAAAGATTCCCCTCCACTTCAGTGGTCTTTGGATCTGGACCTAAAATCTCACATGCGTGCGCATGTTTAACACATGCTACTCAAAGAGTTTAGGTTGCCATTAGCTACAAGCTTCCTCATGTTGCAAATATATGAAAACTCTAATGCTAAATAGGTTTCTGTCAGACATCTGTGGGTTCATTCCAGCTGAGATGCAACATCTGATCAAAATACAGGAACAATGAATGGCCCTTTGTTACCATACAACATAAATATTTTTCTCCTGACAAATCAATGCAGAGACGCATGTTCACAGGCAATGTCCTCATTTAACATTTAATCAACAGAAAGCAGCAGTATGGCAGGAGAAAACAATATGATTAACTTGGGGGACTCAGAACCCTTTTCCATTTTCCTTATTGGCATTAAACAGTCTATTCCAAAAAATAAAGGCTTGTGTATTCTTGAACATCCCATCCCCATATTTCCCGAAAGCTTGTACAACCAAGCATTATATCATGCCCTGCATAAAGCACTAATTCCCAGCACTGATGCTCCCCCTTACGAATCACTGTATAGCCAGTGCACTCACCAGTACAGGCTTCAAAAGGTCTATATTAGCACGAAAGGCTTGCTCAGCTGCGTGGAGTTTTTCCTTAGGCATGGTGCAAAGGAAAGCTTCGCTGACCACCGCGACTATCGGGCTGTGGATTGTAACAAATTCAGACAGCTCTGACGCATTGCACAGATCTCTCAGCTCCATTCTATAGCCAGACAGGATGACCTGGGAACAGTTGTGAAACAATACAAAATGCCATCAATAAATCATTCTTGGCACTAAGTCAGAAATGAGCATTTAGCTATATCATAATTCATAATATTCAAAGTTAGAAGGGAGAGGGTATTTCTCCCTAAGGATTTCATGGTTCTTAGCCATGCATTACTCTGATTATGACAAAAGTATGTGGCCCCACTGAGTTCCGAAATAGGAGGGTCCTATGGCTGAGATATCTCCAGCACTCCATGCAGATCCATATAATAGTACATTCCCTACTCTACACCAACCTCAATATATATTTGTCTGGGACCTGAGCCCCTCTAACAAGTTAAGGTTTGTGGTCAAAACTAAGAAATGTGGCAAAAGCAAAGTCTAAACTTCTGAGATATATCATCTGTAAGGCACATTCTCTAGCCTACAATCAGTTGCAATCAGATTTCTCTTGCCTCACACGCAGGTGTGCAAGACCAGGAATTGAGAGCACACGAATCCTGCCATTTGTGCTCCTTGGCCTGATCCAAAGCCCACCAAAGTTAATGGAAAGACTCCCACAGACTTTAATGGGCTTTGCATCAAGACCTCTGAGCACAAAGAGAGAGAGAGGGTGTGTGTGTGTGTGTGTGTGTGTGTGTGTGTGTGTGTGTGTGTGTGTGTGTGTGTGTGTGTGTGTGTGTGTGTGTGTGTGAGAGAGAGAGAGAGAGAGAGAGAGAGAGAGAGAGAGAGATCATAGCTTTACCTGCAGCACAAGACACCCCCAATGGCCTATCCTCACCAGTTGGCAAAGGTCATGAGATGGGAGGAGGTTGGTTCCTTCCTCTCTCTTCCTCACATGCTCACAAAGGACCGGCCACAGCCTGGCGCTTGTAATTTTGCAATGTTTGGAACTGATCCTGAGCTACTGAAGTCAATGGGAACATTGCCACTGACTTCAATGGACATAAGACCAGATCCCTATCTCCTGTCCACAAACACCTCATACTTTAAGTTAAGGATTCCCGTTTAATATCTGTAAAGGAAATGAATGAAAACCTCTGATCAATCATCTAATACCTGGGTCTCTCATGGGACTGATCTCCAAATCCCTTTAACAGGTCATTATGGCACTGGAGTCCTTTGAATGTGCAAAGGTAAATGCTTAATACAGGTGATAAACAAGAGAAGCTTTGGAATGTCATGGTTTACTTTGTGAAATAGTTGCAGGGCAACCAGATTTACACAACTAACAACAGTGTTTCTCTCCATTTCTGCTTCTCTTGGTTTGCAACCGCTGGTATGCCTGGACTGGACGTCAGTCTGAATCAAAGGTGATCACGAGGAGTCGGTCAGACGGAAACCCCCGCTCCGAGCACCCTCTTGCAGCAGGCTGTGGCAGAAGCAATGCTTGTCTCAGTTTCCCTTCTGCAGACTCCCAAGCACTCAACTCCCTCTGCTGCTGCTCCTCCTGCCTTCAGCCTTCTCAAGCCCTGGTTCTCTGGTTTGGGGACACCAGTCAGCAAACCCCTCTTGCTGCTCTCCTACCTTCAGCCTCTCTCTAAGGAACCAACTTCGGCTTCGTTCCAGGACTCCTCCAGTAACTTGGTCTCTTTGGGGCCAGCCACAGTGTGACAGAGTCTCACTAAAATCTCTTGTATCATGCTGAGCCGACGAAGTACAAGAACTTTCATATTTTTCAAGGCAAAAATATGTCTACCATCCAGTGGAGAGATGCCTATCTAAGGAAGGATGCAAATGGACTCAGAGTTATAGAACCTTAACTTCTGCCTACATCTGCATTCCAGAAACAGGATGAATCCAAGCTTTGTTCTCTGTAATGGTGGCACTTCACAAAATCATTGCCTCCAGCACCACAGCAATATGAGAGAAGGATGGTCTTGTGGTTAAAGGCAGTGGACCCCACGGGATTCAGGAGATCTGGGTTTAGTTTCCAATTCTGGCACAGATTTCCTGTGCAACTTGGGGCACAACACTTATAACAGGAGTCGGCAACCTTTCAGCAGTGGTGTGCCGAGTCTTCATTTATTCACTCTAATTTAAGGTTTTGCGTGCCAGTCATACATTTTAACATTTTTAGAAGGTCTCTTTCTATAAGTCTATAATATATAACCAAACTATTGTTGTATGTAAAGTAAATAAGGTTTATAAAATGTTTAAGAAGCTTCATTTAAAATTAAATTAAAATGCAGAGCCCCCTGGACCGGTGGCCAGGCCCTGGCAGTGTGAGTGCCACTGAAAATCAGTTCGCGTGCCGCCTTCGGCACCCATGCCATAGGTTTCCTACCCCTGACTTATAACAACAAAAATATTTATATTAAACAAAAATAACAAGCAGACAGGACCAAAAAAACCTCCCAGCCACATGAAGTCACGAGCAACAAAGAGTCCTGCGGCACCTTATAGACTAACAGACGCATTGCAGCATAAGCTTTCGTGGGTGAATACCCACTTCGTCGGATGCATGTGAGTTTCACAACTTAATGAAAATTACAATCGGTCTGAAATTGTGGTGATTTCAGGTAGAAGCATAAATTATAAATGACAGGCTAATTCCCCTAAGGAGTCTTCAAATGTCAAGATCATTTTTGTAGAAGTTGGGACTGTCTCTGAAAAACAAGACACAGGCCACTTTATTTCAGGCTCATGGATCACAGTATCCTTTCTTTCCTGTCCACTAAGCACCGTGTATGTAAAATTGGGAGATTTGTACAGTCAATCAGAAGTGGCTTAGGTGACACAAGTGCAATTGTTCAGTCCTATTGTTAGCTATACTGTGGTAGCGCCCAGGAGGCCCCAGTCATGGGCCAAGACCCATTGTGCTAGGTGCAGTACAAATGCAGAACATAGAGACAGTCCCTGCCCCACAACCCTACAGTCTAAGTGGTTTTACAGCTTTCCATGTTTTCAGGGCTCACATCTCCAGCTTCTGGCTGAGGAGGTTGGGGTGGCTCTCTCTTCAGCACTAATCAACACTCCTTTGAAAATCCCAGCCTAATTGGTCTGAGGAGTGCTACAGAGTGACCTGAGTTGGTGTCTCCTTTCCCCAAGAGCTGACTAGACTGCTCTTCAGGGCAGAGACCTTGTATCTCATCACATGTCTCTGTACAGTACCTATAGAGTACACAATCCTGGTTGGAGCTTTAACTATATACCAATAACGTCCCCTTGGCACTGCCAGCTCCAAATATTTTCTGAGGCGAATGAAAGAGAAAGCAGCACCTGGAAATAATCCCAGATCTCACACAGGGGGATACAGAGTCCTAACTTCAATACAGAGCGGGGAGAGGACTGTATACCTGCAGTGGGCACTAATTCTCTCTGCAGAGATCCTCCCCTCTCCTTCTCTATCCCTATCCACCAAAACCAAACAAACCTTCCCCTAACAATCAATATTCAATCCAGCGGCAAAGTCAGGCCTCTCACACGACTCTCCAGCGAAATCACTTGGGAACATTTTATGCTTTTTCTGAGTCACAAGTCAGATCATGAAGTTTTCCAGGAAGAAAGATGTCTGCTTTGATTCATTATTTATATTATGGTAGTCCCTGAAGCCCCCTACCAGGCTCCAGGGTCCCACTGTGCGACAGTACGACTTGTTGAGTTTGGTTTATGGCTACTACTGTACTTCAATGGAAAATATCATGGGGCTGGAAAACATCAATCCAACAATATTGACAGAGCCTACACAAAACGTGTTATTCTATTGACAAGAAGGTGTAAGTTAAAGTCATTCAAGAGAAACCTAGCTAGCAGTTTTCCCCTCTAGTGTCACCAGAGTAGCTCTAATATGTTGGTCTGCTAAAAGTATTACTCTTCCTCTCACTTATACTGCCTTCCTAATGGCTACTATGGCTACAAAATCAAATTCAAGTTTATCAAAAGACTGGGCGCCAGGTAGTTTTATTTCATTTATCTTTTAATTATTAATCTCTTTAAAAGCTGTCTCTACATTCCCACTACTCAGCACTACACATGTTGTTAAAGTTCTCTGATTATTTATTCCATGTTCACATCTAATATGTGCTTCTCTTTGATTCTATATTGAGCTTTAGAAAAATTAGGGTTGCAGACAGATTCCTTAAAATAGACACAAAGAATTTTTTTAGAGTAACGTATTAACTATCAAAGGCAGATGGCTTTGTCAAATTCTAGAAAGCATCAAACATTTGTACGAATGAGACCAGCTTCTGAAATTAAGAAGGATCAAAGTTTAAAAGGGTTAAGTCACCATCCTTCAGGACATAAACTGACCAAGAACAGTGGTGAGAAGAAAGAAGAATTTTCCCTCTATGCTAGATAACTGCATGGCACTTGCAGTACTGTGAGCATACGTCGTCCTCTGAAATCTGAAGCAAGCATCCCTGGCCAATGTCAGAAAGTGGAACTTGAGCTAGGTAGGCCATTGAGCTTTTGCAGCCTAGTAAGCCCAATGTTCTGAGCTTGACAAAGAAAACAACCTAGTATGTCAAGGACTCCAGTATTTGCACCTTCTTGTATTATGTGCAGTAGCTTTCACACGTCTCAGCCAAAATCAGGTCACCACTGTACCAGGCACCATTACAAATTTGGGTCCGATTTGGTGAATAGTTTCAGCCAAAAAAAAAAAATAGATTTTTTTCCCACAAAAATCAAAATGTTTCATTTTGACCATTTCAGAACAACATGTTTGGCTTTTCTTTTCAAAACAGCATTCTGTTTAGAAATTTGGCTAATTTTTTAGACCATAACAAAGGGTAAAAAGCACCCCAAAATTACCCAAAATGAAATGTCAAAAAAAAAATCATTTGGGGTCAAACTGAATAATTTTTTCTTCAGATCCTCTGAAAAAAAGTCAATTATTTGCTTAGTTCCACTATGTTCTGTACAAGCACACTGTCCCTGTCACAAAGAGCTGACAATCTAAACAAAAGACAGACAAAAGGTGGGGAAAAGGAACCCTCCTCTTCCCCATCGGACAGACGGGGAACTGAGGCACAGAGAAATTAAATGATTTGCCCAAGGTCACTCTGGCAGTCTGCAGCAGAGCTCCTGAGTCATTCCTGTGACTGACCCACAAGGGCATCTTTTCTTTGTCATTGAGAAAGAAAAGTAAAATAGTCCAAACAACACTGTTTGGACAGGTGTTTTCAATGGAAAGTCGGACTTGAGAAATTCTCTTTGGCTTTTCAAGTGTTCTGTGCCTTTTAGGCATTTCCAGTCTCTCTACGTGGATTTTCAAGTCCTCTTACACCTTGCTGCAAACCAACCAAGATGAGATTGTAAGCTCTTTGGGGCAAGGACCATCTTTTTGCATTGGTACAGCAACCAGCACAATGGGGCAGGGCTCCTAGATGCTACCACAATAATAATAATAATAATGCTTGAAAGAGTTCCTCACCTGCTTGAGGTTGACCTCTGCATTCAGTATCTCATCCACAGCAAACGACGGCATGGAAACATTATGATGGAGAAAGTCTGAGAAGGTCTCGTTGTCGACCAGGAAATCCCGAAGTTTCAAACCTGTTAGGTGAGAAGCAAGAATCACTCGGTTTTATTTAGTGCAAATCCAAAAAGGAGAAAGAATGTGAAATCTTCAAACTAAAATAGCAAACCCTGGTTGAGGGGGAAAGGGAAGGGACAACGACAATGCAGAACACATAAGGAAAACAGTAGCTGCTGCCAATGTGCTCTGAAATACAGCAGCTTGCAGAGATACATTGGACCTGCCATGTTTTTACACCAAAAATAGAATCTTTGAAAACAACCTCCCTCCTACACCAACGCTAACACCTGATTTGTTGCATTTAATCGGCTGCCAGGCGCATGAGATGCAAAGGGAACTCAATGGTTCAGAATAAATTGCTCTTCAGGTTTTGGGAAATTCACTCCAGTGCAGAAGGCTAGTCACAAGAAGTTCAGGACTCCACTTGAACTCTATTTTGTAGGCTTAAGCAGGACTGAACTGGTGTTCAGGGCAATAAGAAACTTACTAAATCTTATATAAAAATGTTTGATCGTTAATAATATGAGTACTACTAATAATCACCATCATTGTAACCTACCACAAGACATTTCCAGGCCAAGCACAGGCAGACACAAGTGTGCCTGGAGCTAGAGATTACTTTGCACAGATAGCACAGGTAGATTTAGGAAGTAGTCTTGCCATCTCTCACGTTTTTTTTTGGTAAGTCTTATGATATTTAGTGTTTTTCTAAAAGCCCCAGCTCCTGGAAGCATATGATTATATGAGAATCTCAACTTTTTTTTTTGTAAGCAGAATCTTCCTGGTTGAGGTGAAATGCTGGAAAATGTTGTACCCTGAAGTCTTAGACACCAGAGAGTAAAGAACAGAACCCCAACCCTGATTTTTTTTTTTGAAACCTCATGATTTTTAAACCAATCACATGATTTGGGGGGCCTGACTCTGGGGCTTTTGAATGCTTGATGTTGGCAATACAAAGGAATGCAGTTGAGATGAAAGGTGCAAATGCTAAGCAGTGGGGAGTTGAGGGAAGAAAGACATCTTGGGAGTCACTGTGGATAGTTCTCTGAAAACATCCACACAACGTGCCGTGGCAGTCAAAAAACAGAATGTTGTGGAATCATTAGGAAAGGGACAGATAATAAGATAGAAAATATCATAGTGCCTCTATATAAATCCACGGTATGCCTGCATTTTGAATACTGTGTGCATATCTGGCCGCCCCATCTCAAAAAAGATGTGTTGGTATAGAAAAAAGGTATAGAAAAAGGCAACAAAAATGATTAGGGGTATGGAACAGCTTCCATATGAGGAAAGATTAATAAGACTGGGACTTTTCAGCTTGGAAAAGAGACAACTAAGAGGGGATATGATAGAGGTCTATAAAATCATGACTGGTGTGGAGAAAGTAAATAAGGACGTGTTGTATAATCCTCATAATGCAAGAACTAGGGATCACCAAATTAAATTAATAAGCAACAGGTTTAAAACAAACAGAAGTATTTCTTCAGACAACGCACAGTCTACCTGTGGAACTCTTTGCCAGAGGATGTTGTGAAGGCCAAGACTATAACAGGGTTCAAAAGAGAACTAGATAAATTCATGGAGGACAGGTTCATCAATGGCTATTAGCCAGGATGGGCAGGGATGGTGTCCCTAGCCTCTGTTTGCTGGAAGCTGGGAATAAGCGACAGGGGATGGATCACTTGATAATTAACTGTTCTGTTCATTCCCTCTGAAGCACTTGGCATTAGCCACTGTCGATAGACAGGACACTGGGCCAGATGGACCTTTGGTCTGACCCTGTATGGACGCTTTTATGTTCTTATGAAGAGAATTGACATGGTTGACTCTAGAGAAAATTCATAGGCATAGGCTAAGCTGATTAGGTAGATAACCTGATGCCTTTTCTACTTAAGGAAGAGCAGAGGCACAAAACAAATTGGTAATTGATGGCAAAGAGGGAGAAAAACCCACGAGCCAAGCCCTAATGCAATGGACTTCTAATAGCTTGTATTCCCTCATGGCTGCACTGCTCATCCCAGAGGGAGCAGCAGCGACTGTGGCACAGGGCTCTCATTCTTGTTTTAATCAGCTTGACTTCTTACAAGAAACACTCAGTGCCTTTCTGAGAAGGGACCGGAGTAAGTCTGCTGCAAATCTCCACAGCACTGGGAGGGAATGGGGAGCACGCCAGGGCGGCCACGTGTCCCAAGAACATGGAGTCCCGCTCTCTGTATGCCTCTCAGGGTTTCTTTTGTCTCAACTTGGCAGGACACCAGTCTGGTATAAGAATTATGAGGCAAGAGCGGGGGAAGAAAAGCAACACTCCCCATTCTCCTTGCAGCACGAGCACGCCGGGGTTACTGTCGGTCATTGCTCTCTAGCCTACATCTCTAGTTACAAGTTCCCTGTAGCCTTTTTGTTCTACATGAAAAATAATCGCCACCATCAGCTGGGCTGAGGAAAGCTGGAGGTAACATTGACAGGAGGTTACTTCAGGGTGAAAGCTTTATTCCCCGCTCCCAGGCAGGATGATTTAATAACCTGCCCGTTGATCATACTGTGAAAAAAACCCTAACAGGCTTCTGCAAACAAACAGGCCTAGTTTTCTTTTCAGCCAAGACTGGCACTAAGAAAAGTGGGCCAGATGCTCAGCTGGTGCAAATCAGCATAAGCCATTTATACTGATTCACACCAGCTGAGGGCTTTGCCCCGCAAAATTACTCAGATTCAAAAATCTCCTTCCTCCTGATTTCTGGCTATTTCCTAACTGCACTACATTGGCTAAAAAAGTACTCGGTATGTTTGAGTTTTGGTGAGATCATCAACAGCACTGAAACTCAAAATGACAAAGAGATTAGCTGGACAAAAACGCAGTGGCATTTAAAGATCAGACATTTGCAAGTTTTTTCATTTAGCCCAATTCTAAATAGAGTCTATTTTTCTAGTTGCTCTTTTAATAAAATTTTATTGAACAACAATTCTCCTGCTCTTCCTGTATTTCCTCCTCCTTTGTTCTTTATTGCTGCTCGGAAACAGGATCTTTGTTAGTTAGGAACATTCTCTTTAGTTTGTCTAACTCAGAGTGTTTGGACAACTGCAGCAAAGCAACTTGCATCTTATTACAGAATGTAAAGAAGCTATTTTTGGATTCCCACTGCCCTGTCTGTAAAGATGATGTGGACTGCGAAGGAACCTTGTCTTCTTACTTGTCTATAAACTAACTAACACAGTGTACCTCGGGTGTTCTATTTCCCATTATCGGCCAGCATTTTCAAAAGTGCACAGTGCTGGCTGAAATTCCCATCCCAGGCATATTTCTACATTTGTTTTCATCCCGATTCCTGACAAAAAGTCAAAGTTTTTCACCAAATGGAAAATTCGAAAAAATGTTGATTCAGAAATGCCAAAACATTTTGTTTCAGGTTGGTGCGACATTAACCTTTCTCCCACAAGCAACTGTGCTGACATGCCTGAGGTCCCACAGAAAGCCGGTGGCAAAGCAATGATCTGTCTTGACCTCAAGTCCAGTGCCTGAACCAGAAGGCCAAGCTCCTTCTTGGTGAGCTCACCCCGCCTCTGGTCCTCTTTCCATCAGGACAGACTGCACCACCCCACAGAATCCCTACTCTTCAGATCACAGAGGCCCACACACTGACTTGCTCCTGAAGCCAATCACAGGTGGGGAGAGGAACAGAGCAATGCACTGCACAGGCTAAGTGTGTGTCTACACTACAGCCCTTCCAGTGGCACAGCTATACTGATGCAGCTGTGCTGCTGTAAGATCTCCTGTGAAGCTGCTCTGTGCCAAAGGGGCAGAACTCTCCCGTTGACATAACTAAACAATCTCCAATGAGCGGCGGTAGCTGACAGAGCTGTCCACACCGGCGCGTCTGCTGGTGTCACTTATGTCGCTCAGGGATGTGGGTTTTTCCACACATCAGAGCGACATAAAATTATACTGACAAAAGTGCTAGCGTAGACATAGCCTTAGAAGATGAGGCTTTTTTAAAAGGTGTCCCTTTCAAAACACCCATCATTCTGTCCAAGGCTATCTACCCACCAGCGCATAACACAACCGATGCAAACAGTGCAAGATTCAGAGCGGGAGCCATGTTAGTCTGGATCTGTAAAAGCGGCAAAGAGTCCTGTGGCAACTTATAGACTAACAGATGTATTGGAGCATGAGCTTTCGTGGGTGAATACCCACCTTGTTGGATGCATGTATCGGACGAAGTGGGTATTCACCCACGAAAGCTCATGCTCCAATACGTTTGTTAATGCAAGATTGTTAGTTCAAAACTGCCACAATTCCCGCAAACAACACAGTCATAGTTCCTGAATGCGCTAACAACATACTAAGTAATGGGAACACTTAAAGTGGGAGGGCACATGCTGGAATTACAGCGTAATCACCAAAATGCATCCCTGCCATTAAAGAAATTCTTCACTCCCTGTTGGGATGATCTATGTTCTGCCTCGATGGAACAGCTCACCCCCTTCGTCATGCCCTTTGCTGCCAACAGAGCCAATTGAGTTCAGTACCAGAGTACGGCTTGTGCTTCTGACAAACGAGGCGGCAGATCAGGACCTTCTGGTTGAAATGTATAGAATAGATAAAGTTAGAGATGAGCCCTAATCATGAAACTTGGATCTGGGTTTGGGTGTAGGCTCAGCTGGTGTAAATCAATTTAGCACCACTGAATTCAGTAGAGCTTTGCTGATTTACACCAGCTGAGGATCTAGCCTAACATGTGAAAGGAGCTCCTCTCCCTACTGTACAGCCAGCTTTGCTCTTTAATTTCCAGTCTACCCACACTAAGGCCTGGATCTTGCAAGGAGCTGTGCTGAGCTGAGGACTGGAGGCCAGCTCCCTGCTGCTCTTTGTTAATTAAAAGGTCTGAAGAAAACAAGGCAGCCAGTCAGTCCATGTGCCATGACTGCACCTTCAGCAACTGCAGACACTCTTCTACTGGTGTCAAGTATCAGGGGGTAGCTGTGTTAGTCTGTATCCACAAAAACAACAAGGAGTCCAATGGCACCTTAAAGACTAACAGATTTATTTGGGCATAAGCTTTCATGGGTAAAACACCCACTTCTTCAGATGTCTAGTGGGACATTCAAGACAGAAAACAATTATGTTATTTCCTGCACTTCCTTTGCTATTACTGGATTGATCGGCTTTTGGCTGAACTTCCATTTCTCCCAGCTCAGCCACTCCTTCCCCTTGATCCTGAAGTGCAGTCATAACCCTTTACTTATTATCTCAGAGGCTGCTAATAGAAAAGTGATTGTGTTGCCATACAAACAGCATTAAGGCATCACTGCAAGATCAAGTGGCAAGACCAGACAAGTTATGGAAGCCTTTACTTTGCTCCTTAGCATCGGCAGATTCTTGTAAGTGCCTGCAGGCGGGCAGGTTCCTTTCCCGGCACAAAGCAATCACGCGCCTGCCTCTCTCAATTAACGAAAGCAGCAATGCAAGATTGAGAAATCCACGAGAATGATCAGTGGATGTTTCTTTCCTTGTGATGTGATTGAGAAGAGGCTGCAAGGCACTAAGATACCCACTTGGTAGGGTTCAGACTTATGGGGCCTGATCCCCAGCTCTGGGTGAGCTGCCTTGATACAGAAACTGGAGTGAGGAGAGGGACATCTTTGCACCTCTTGGTATACTGGGGCTAAGCCCATTTATAAGCCAGAGCAGCATCAGGACGTTACCCCAGGCTGCCAAAGACCTTAAGGAGCTGTTCCAACAGCTGGGAGCAACCAAAGTGCACTTGCATTACGTACCATCCTTCTGGATCCCTGCCCTCCCCAGCAAGTTCTCTCCCCCCACAGCTGCCCCTTGCACTGCACCAATACAGACAACATCAGCGGCCTGGTCCACCTGTTTGTTGCAAGGTGAGCTGTCTCTTCCCACACAGATCCCCAACCCAGCGAATGAAAATGCCTGTATTTTAAGGACCACAAGATGGCCATAGGGTAAGCGGTCCTGCAGCATTTTACCTTCCCTGTGATACAAATGGAAAACCAGAGACACAAAAGTGCATTGACCTGTCTGACAGACAGTCTGACCCAGTGGGACATGGCATAGGAATGGGATCCAGGAGGCATTGTGTTCTCAGCCTGGATGATCCATTGATTTACTGAGCAAGTCTCTTACCCTCAATTTCCCTGCATATAAAATTGAGATAACATTCTCTTTGGTGAAACTTCTCCATCATATAGCTGAGCACCCACTCCTTCCATCAGCCCCCACAAAAATAAAGACCTGAAACAAACAAAATAACCCTACCCCAATCAGAATTCTTATATCTAGAAAAGACAGAAGAGTCTCCATGAAGTCTAATAGCGACTTCACTAATGCTAATCTATTTTCTGAGGAAGGCATTTAGATATGATGGTGATGGACAGCAATATGAAACCCTAAGACAGGCTAGTAAATTACCAATGTCAGATATAGGAACAGAACTCAGGATCTGTGAGCTCTCAGTGTCTCTTGCTTATCTAGAGGAAACAGCAATCACAGTAATGTTAGAGACTATATTAGCAAAGGACCTACTGATCCAGTGACCCAGCTCTGTTATGCTACAAAAAGCCCTTTTGATTCCCAGTCATCAGCCAGTGCTGGGCAATTTTCATTTGCCCGTGTTATATTCCCATGATTAAACTTTTGGCAACACATCCATGAAGCGTGCTGGAGCATCACACAAGCCTCCTTTAAGGGCTCATTTGGCTTTTAATTTTTTCCTCCCTCCACATGGTATCCTTCCCTTGTACAGGTGGTATAGCTCTCACAGCTAAATCTCTTCCTAGCTGATGCCGACAGGAGCTAAAACAGTCATAGGAACATGTTACACAACATTACCTTGATTTGCTAACAGGAAATTGAGCAGCTCAGAAGGCCTGTGGTGCAAGATCTGCTAGCATCAACACGCCAGCCTAATCTGCCAACAGTTGTCCCTTTCCCATGTAAACGTGTTGTCCTTTTGCTGTGGGAGGTGGTAGGCCTATCTGCTCTCAAGCCATAAAGTGTCCTCAGCCTGTTGTCAGAGGAGACAACCAGTTACCTTAAGGCCCATTCAGAACCTTCACACATCTTCCTTTTTGGAAAACAGGCTACTGCGGGAGGTTGTGGGATCCCCATCACTGGAGGTTTTTAAAGAACAGGTTGGACAAACACCTGGCAGGGATGGTCTTGGTTTATTTGGCCCTGCCTCAGCCCAGGAGACTCGACTTGATGACCTCTAGAAGTCCCTTCCGGGCCTACATTTCTATGAGTCTGGGTTTAAGAAGGATTCAAGCAGTTCCCTTTCTCCTGTCTGTTTCATTTACTTGTCTGACTGCTAGGTTTCTTCTGAGTGGGGGGGGGAAAGGTTATTTGCAGACTCCTCAGCCTTTCCCCACAGGAACTCCTCCTCTTTTGGAGGTCATGCTGGGAAGGTTTCAGTCAGACGGGCAGTTCCATGCTACAGCATGTGAGCCACCTCACAGGGCTAATAGAGCCACAGCAGAAAGCCCAGAGATGAAGCTACAGGGTCCCACTCTTACTTCCTAATGGCCACTGTCACTTCTTTTAGTCCCAATGACACCTATCTGCAACACACATTTGGTATTGCCTCACTTATACTGTTGAAAATTGCTGACACTCGGCAGTAAAGGCCCCCGAAGAGGAAAGGCAAGAGAGGGTCATTCCCACTAAAAGAAGGGATTCTGCTGCATTTTCCGCTTCTGGTGTGAATCACTTTTTCGTGTCCCTCTTAGCTCTTGGTCGGTCACACGCTGTCCCCCACACTTGGCCCTTGGCGTGTTGAGTGTTTTGATAATGCTCCCCCGCCTCCACTGCCGAAGAGACACGGCATGGGCTGCCCCTCACAAAGAGAGCACGGGGGAGGGGCGGTCAGCAACCGAGGGAGCCTGGAGCACTGTGGGAAATGAGGAACTCAGACAGGTCAGAGGGAAGAGGTGGATAACGTTCTGCAGTTTGCCTCTCACTAATGTTCAGTCACGCATCCCATCAATACACGCAAGAGAAAGATGAGAGGGGAAAGACCATAAACTCCGGAGCCAACAGGGCATGTTCCATCTCCAGCTCAGAGGAACACACCTTTAAACTTGGTCAGATGGTATGGGCGAACAGCTGCAGCAGAAGTGTATAAAACAGAAGCAGCAAGAGAGACACCAATAAAAAGAATAGGCTCTCAGAAGGTGGGAGCCATGGGAGGACGTATCTTTCTGCCTGCTGAGTTCACTTTCCAGGAATTCCCCAAAAGAGAAAGTTACTCACCTTGCAGTAACTGAGGTTCTTCGAGATGTGTGTCCCTGTGGGTGCTCCACTCTAGGTGACGGTGCGTCCCGGCGCTGTCGATCGGAGATTTTTGGTAGCAGTGCCTGGTTGGGGCGCACGCACCCAGATGGTATCTCCCGTCTAGTTGGAATCTTCCTGAGTGCGTGCGCCCCACACCCTCCTCAGTTCCTTCTCTACCGTGGAGAGTAATCTTAGTACTCCAAAGTAGAGGGGAGGAGGGCGGGGAGTGGAGCACCCACAGGGACACACATCTCGAAGAACCTCAGTTACTGCAAGGTGAGTAACTTTCTCTTCTTCTTCGAGTGCTGTCCCTGTGGGTGCTCCACTCTAGGTGAATGTATAGCAGTACCCACTACGGTTGGTGGGACTTTGGAGATACGGCAGGGAGTAATGAAGATAGTACTGTATGACCTACTATTGTGTCTGCCGTGGTGTTTTGCGTTAGAGCACAGTGTTTTGCAAACATGTGTTCAGATGACCATGTAGCCGCTTTGCAGATATCAGGAATGGGAACATTGTGTAAGAAGGCAATGGATGCCGACATGGCTCTAGTGGAATGAGTTCTAACACCTTCAGGCGGTTGAAGATTCATCGCACGGTAACAGGATCTGATGCAGTCAGAGATCCACTTGGACAGACGTTGTTTAGAGATAGTCATACCGTTTGATTTTCTTCGGTAATGGAAACAAAGAGTCGCGGAGACTTGCGAAATGGTTTAGTCCTGTCTAAATAAAAGGCAATTGCTCGCCTGACATCGAGAGTATGTAGGGTTGCCTCTTGTGGAGTCTTGTGAGGTTCGGGATAGAAAGTAGGTAAGTATATAGGTTGGTTGAGATGGAAGGTAGATACCACTTTAGGAAGAAATTTAGGATGTGGTCTCAAAGTGACTTTGTCTTTGGAGAAGATTGTGTAGGGAGAGTGGGCCATCAGGGCACTCATTTCACCTACTCTCCTTGCCGATGTTATGGCAACTAAGAAAGCCACCTTCATGGATATATGGAGATGAGAGGAGGTAGCCAAGGGCTCGAATGGAGGCTTCATGAGAGCGTGTAGAACGAGGTTAAGATTCCATGAAGCAGCTATTGGGTGAATTTCAGGGTAGAGGTTTTGCAGGCCTGTGAGAAATCGTTTTAGGGTTGGGTGAGTAAAGAGTGAATAACCTGCTAAGAGGTCATGGAAGGTGGTAAGTGCCACCAGGTACACTTTGGTGGAGCTGAGCGAATGTCTGTCTTGTTTTAGTTCCAAGAGGTAGCGTAGAATGATAGGGAGGGTTACCATATTGGGCGCTAAGTGCTTACGTAAGCACCAGAGGGCGAAATTCTTCCACTTCTGCGGGTAGGTTTTATGAGTGGAGTCTTTCCTACTGTGCAGGAAGACATATCGGACTTGCTCAGAACAGGCTAGTTCATGGGTTTGGAACCATGAAGGAACCACGCTGTGAGGTGGAGCTTGAGGAGCTCAGGGTAAAGAGCCAGTCTATTGTTCTGGAAAAGGAGATCTGGCCTGTTGGGGAGAGCCTGTGGGTGACGGGAGGACATGCAGAGTAGGTAGGGATACCACGTCTGTCTCAGTCAAGCCGGGGCAACAAGTATGACCCGGTCCTTACGGTCCACAATCTTCCGAAGAACCCCGTGTAGCAGAGGGATTGGTGGAAGGCGTACAGGAGAGAGGTGTTCCGCGGGATGAGGAATGCGTCTCCTGGGGATGGAGTTCTGAGTCCCACTCTGGAGCAAAACTGGGGACATTTTCAGTTCTGGGTTGTGGCACAGAGGTCTACTGACGGGGTGCCCCAGAGGGAGAAGAGCTGTTGAAGTATTGTGGGGTGCAGTTCCCATTCATGTTCCGTCGAGAAGTGCCTGCCGAGTGCGTCGGCAGTAGTGTTGTGGCAGTCTGGCAGGTAGGAAGCGGTGGTCTGTATTTGACGTTATATACACCAATTCCATAGACGGATGGTTTCCATGCAAAGAGAATGTGAGCGTGCCCCCCCTTGTCTGTTGATGTAGGAATACATGCTATGTTGTCTGTTAAGACTCGCAGG
Organism: Mauremys mutica; assembly: GCF_020497125.1. Lineage (NCBI taxonomy): Eukaryota > Metazoa > Chordata > Testudines > Geoemydidae > Mauremys > Mauremys mutica. The sequence continues at coordinate 123,897,625 of NC_059077.1, forward strand.
TATTTGTTCTTTATGAGGGGAAGAAAATGAAAGCACGCTCATCTCACAGCTCTGAACAATAAGAGATTTATGTGTAGGTGCGACTCTGATGCAGACCACTAGCTTTGTGCCCTGTGTCCCTCTAAATGCGCTCCGCAACCAATTAGGGAGGCGTTCGTGGTGAGCACGAGTGCTGGGGATCAGTTCTGGAAGGAAACCTTAGTGCAGAGGTTCTCTGGTCTTGTCCACCACTGTAGGGAAGCTAGAAAGTTGGGAGGCAGAGTTAACAGCATCCGTAAGGTGTGTCTGTTGGGTTTGAAATTGGAATTGAGCCAGCCCTGAAGACATCTCGTGTGCAGCCTGGCGTACTGGAGTATGAAGGTAGTGGCTGCCATATGACCAAGGAGCTGTAGGCAGAGTCTTGCCTGTGTCCTTGGATGAATAGAGAGCGTGCGTTTGAGCTGCGTGATAGCGGGGAATCTGTGATATGGGAGCAAGGCTCTGCTCTGGATTGAGTTGAGATGAGCTCCGAGGAACTCAATCTGTTGTGTAGGTGTCAGGGTGGATTTTTGGGCATTTATTTGGAGGCCTAGGCTGTGAAAGAGGGTGATAGTGAAAGAGTAGCTTGGAGAGTCTCGCCATAGGAGTTGCCCTTGATGAGGCAATCGTCCAGGTAGGGGAACTGCGTGACCCCATGTTTGTGGAGGTGAGCCACGAGTACAGCTAGAATTTAGGGAAAAAACTCCTGGCGCTGTGGAGAGGCCGAAAGGAAGAACTCATATTGGAGATGGTTGTGACCGATTGTGAAGCTTAGAAAGCGTCTGTGAGCTGGATGAATTGATATATGAAAAGAGACGTACTGTGGGTTGAGGGCTGAAAACCAGTCCCCTTGATCTAGTGCAGGAATTAATGTGCCCAGTGTGACCATTTTGAATTTTTGTATCCTCGCGAATTTGTTCAGTTGGCGTAAGCCTAGTATAGGCCTCCAGCCCCCAGTCCTTTTCTGGGTCAGGAAGTAATGGGAGTAGAAATCTGTCCCTGGATGTAGCATTGGCACAGGCTCCACTGCACCTAGCTGTAAAAGATAAGCAACTTCTGCGCGAAGCAGGTGCTCATGAGAGGGGTTCCTGAAGAGGGACGGGGAAGGGGAGGAGGACAGGATATGAATGGGCTAGAGTAACCGGACTGAACTATCTCGGGGACTCAGCAGTCCTGTGTAATTTGCTGACAGGCATGTTGGAAACTCTGGAGGCGGTGGCGAAATGGGCAAATAGGCTGTGGAATCAAGGAGTGGTCGCACAGATCCTGAACCAACCTTTTAAAATTGTTTATTCCCAGATGGATGGGAAGTGGTTGCTTGATCTTGATCTTGTCTGCGCTTAGGGGGTCTAGCGCGATTCCTATTTATGTGGTAAGGTTTGGGTTGATATCGTTGACCCCTGGGAAGAGATGGGTGAATGCCCAGGGGTCAACGAATCTTTCATCGTATGAAGTAGTTCATCAGGTGTGGTTTTGTATTTTTTTTTTTTTTTAAAGAAAACAGTTTATGTTTATCAAAGGGGAGGTCCTCCACTTTGTTCTGCAGGTCTTTAGGGATGCCAGATGCAGAAAGCCATGAAGATCTGCGCATAATCACAGCCGGTGCAGTTGTACGGCTGCTGTGTCTGTCGTGTCTACAGAGGCTTGTAGGGCTGTTCTGGAAATCAACTGGCGCTCGCTCAGAATTGATTTAAAGCCCGGTGTCCTGTCCTCTGGAATGTAAGAGGCAAATTCAAAAGTTTATTGTAGTCATCAAAGTCATGCCTGGCAAGGAGTGCAAGGTAGTTTGCGATCCAGAATTGTAGAGTGGAGGATGTGTGAACCTTGCGACACAATACGTCAAGGTGTTTACGGTCCATGTCCTGCGGGGTGGACTGATATTGTGGCTGTTTCGTTCTTTGTGCGACTGCATTGATAATGAAAGAGTTCAGTTGTGAAAAAAAAATAGGAAGTCAGCGTCCTTAGCAGGAACATAGTATCTATGTTCGGCTTTTCTGCAGGTTGGTAATAAAGAAGCTGGAGTTTGCAGAGAGCGTCAGCTGGTTCCAAGAGTGCCTCATTTATAGGGAGCGAAGTAGGGAAACTGAGGCTGGAGGCTGCGGACCTTAGCCTGAGGTGGAAAAAGGCTCCAGTGGGGGAGGAGATGGAGGTGTGGCGAACTCTGCTTACCGTTGTAGATCAGGTTCGCGCTTGGTGAAGGTAGCCAGTTCAGGTGGTGGGACTGTGCTGTCATGTTAAGAAACGAAAGTGAAAGTGTGAGCGGTGCAGTGGGTCGGTTGTTGGTGCCCTGCAGGGGGTCTGTTGTTGGTGCAGGGGCGGAAGGCAGGCTCGGTGCCGACGTCCTACCTGGCACTGGGGCAGAGCACGCGGTCGGAGCCGCGGCTTTTTTTTCCCCCCCCTTCCCTTCTTCCGCCCAGAGGCTTGCGGTGCCGACGGCTTTGTCGGCACCGGGGCAGAGCGCATAGCCGGCTCCGTGGCTATTTTTAGCACTGTTTGCGGTGCCGACGTCCTTGTCGGCACCATGGCAGAGAGCGCAGCCGGCTTCGCGGCTTTTTTTTTTTTTTTTTTCACTGAGGCTTGCGGTGCCGACGGGTTTGTCGGCACCGGGGAGAGCGCATAGCCGGCTCCGCGGCTATTTTTAGTCCTCAGGCTTGCGGTGCCAACGTCCTTGTCGGCACCAGGACAGAGCGCGCAGCCGGCTTCACGGCTATTTTTAGCCCTGAGGCTTGCGGTGCCGACGTCCTTGTCGGCACCGGGACAGAGTGCGCAGCCGGCTCCGCGGCTGTTTTTACGCTGAGACGCTTGGTGCCGCGGAATCCTTCTGTGTTCGCCTCTACGGTCTGTGGGAGCCGTTGTTGAGGCGTGATCCGGGGCTGAGGCGCCTAGCTTGGGCGCTGTCAGCACAGAGGGTAGGGATCTCCCAGGAGACCCCTTACCCTTGTTAGAGTCTCTCCTATGAGACTGCTCTGCTTCTTGCCTCCGCTCCAGGGAGGGTGAAGCAACGCTCCCCACCGGTTTCGATCTGGCTGGGGAGGATGTGGGAGTGGGTTTAACTTTCCCCATCTCCGAAAGCGGCTGCGGGGATTTCTCCATGAGAAGCATTTTAAGCCGCAGGTCCCTGTCGTGCCGAGCCCCCGACTCGAGGCTCATACAGTAGAGGCACTTTGCGGGGATGTAGGCTTCCGCGAGGTACTTCACACAATGTGAGTGCCCATCCAACCTTGGTATGGAGTCGTGCCAGAAAACACACCTCTTGAATCCTGAAGCCCCTGGCATTGTAAATTAGAAATGGCAGGGGAGAGTGTCTCAGTGAGAGACAAGTCTGAGGTGATTTTTTTTTTTAAACTAAGTAACTAACTATGTAACTATACTAAAGGAAGGGAAACAACTGGGAAGTAATTAATAATTATTTCTATGTTCTTTGTTACTGTTTCCTATAGATACCAGGGAAGAGAAGGCAGCACTGCTCCGAGTCCCGTCTTCAGCCGAGGACGGTTGAGAAGAAACTGAGGAGGGTGTGGGGCGCACGCACTCAGGAAGATTCCAACTAGACGGGAGATACCATCTGGGTGCGTGCGCCCCAACCAGGCACTGCTACCGAAAATCTCCGATCGACAGCGCCGGGACGCACCGTCACCTACAGTGGAGCACCCACAGGGACAGCACTCGAAGAAGAATATTATTTCTGCCAGGGCTAATGGGAGACTTTGGTCTCACATGTCATGTTTTGTTTTTGATGTGAAGCAAAGGTAAGTGTCAAAAACGCTGCTCCACATGATTTAAGAGGTGTCATTAGGTGAACACGCAGCTTCCGTGGGTTGCACTTGAGTCAACTGCAAATGTTGGAGGAAGTTAAAAAAGCCTGTCTCTCTCTTCCTCTCCCATTCAGCTGTCTTGCAAGGTCGTAAAAATGTAGCTTTAAATGCTGCAACACATGCATGTGAGAAGAACAATTATTCTGACAGCAAGCACAAGCGCCTCACTAACGATTGCACACCACAGGGCGGATACTCAAATAGTATGAACTGGTGTCGCTCTGTTGGCTTCAAGGGAGCAACACCAATCTGGCATAGAGCCGCCAGACCAATCCATAGAAACAAATTCTTTTTTTCTGCTGGTAGTACCTTGAGTCCCCAGTTGTTACCAAGGCCCTGTTGTGCTAGGCAGTGTATATACATGTAGTCACAGACAGTCCCTGCCCCAAACAGCTTACAAAGGGCAGGAGGGGAAACAGAGGCACAGAGAGGTGAAGTGACTTGTCCAAGGTCACTCAGCAGGTCAGTGGCAGAGCTGGGATTAGAAGCCAGGTCTGCAGATTGTCAGTCCTGCATCCTACCCACTAGAGAACATTCTTCTTATTTAGATACTGCAGAAAAGCAGGGAAAGAGACAAATGCTCTATTATCTCGTCTTCCACCCTGGACCAGATTCTGTGATTAGTACAAACAAGAATAAAACAAGGTTTGCCAAATCGAGACTAAAACAAAGAGAAAAACGTATTTTCAAGCTTCTAACAGAGTATTAAACATGATACGATTTTTTTTAAACAGGCTTATGAGGTACTGAGAAGTAACAGAGAAAGAGAGAGAGAGAGAGAGTGTGTGTGTGTGTGTGTGTGTGTGTGTGTGTGTGTGTGTGTGTGTGTGTAAATATGGTGCCATCCCTGGTGGGCGGAAAATTTAAACTAAAATGAAAATTCCCCCCAAAATTGTTTGTTTTGGTTGAAAAGCTATTGCTTGTCTCCCCCGACTACCTGTCCCCCCCCCCCCAAATCAACCACTTTTAACACTTATGCTTTAGGCTTTTAAGCCAACCTCTGATTATTGGGAGTCAGAAGATAAACTTGTCCAGAACAAGTTATTGCATAAACTGCCTACTGCAATGGTTCTTGCATTAGGCTTGAAATTAGACGAAGGTTTCTAACCATCAGAGGAGTGCAATTCTGGAACAGCCTACCGAGGGAAACAGTGGGGACGAAGGACCTCCATGACTTTAAGATTAAGCTAGATAAGTTTATGGAGGGGATGGTATGATAGGATAATGGGTTTAGTCAATAGGTCAATAACGTGCCACAATGGTAATTAGTACAAAGGGTCAATGATAGGATATTGTTAGCCTTTTTCCAGAGGGTCTGGCTGGAGAGTCTTGCCCGCATGCTCGGGGTTCAGCTGATCGCCATATTTGGGGTCGGGAAGGAATTTTCCTCCAGGGTAGATTGGCAGTGGCCCTGGAGGTTTTTCGCCTTCCTCCAAAGCATGGGGCAGGGGTCGCTTGCTGGTGGAAGTCTTTAAATCATGATTTGGAGCATTCAACAGCAGAGTCAAGGGAGAGAATTATTTCAGGAGTGGGTGGAGCGGCTTATGTGGCCTGCATCTTGCAGGAGGTCAGACTAGATGATCATAATGGTCCCTTCTGATCTTGAATTCTATGATTCTATGATTCTATGATTCTTGCAACTTCTTCTGAAGTAGCTGATACCAGTCATCACTGGAGACGGTATACTGGACTAGAAAAACTACTGGTCTGATCTGAACATAGCAATTCCTATGTTCCTGACAATTTCCTGGGAGTCCTGATGAAAACCAGGGCAAATATGCACTAACTGCATGAAAAGGTATCACCCTTCAAATCAGGATTATTCCACTGCGGAGCACAACTTTGTAATCAGAGCAGAACACGCTGGAGTTCAGCACTAGTAGTACGCTGTTTAGAATGTACTGGAAAGTGTGGGTATGTCCACATTGCAAAGAAACCCCACAGCTGACCCGTGCCAGCCAATTTGGGCTTGTGGATTATGTACGGGTTTTCTTTGCTGTGTCTTCATGCCACTGCCCCGTGCTGCCTGGAATGTCTAATCATTCCAGGGCTTGTTATGCCACTTTCAAGGGCAGTGGTTCTCAATCCGCAGCCCAATCGGCACACAGCTGTGGCCCACATGACATCCTCAGGGCCATACTTGTAATATATACATTGTGCGGATGCGGCCTGTTATATCCTTGGGGCATCCGGTGTAGGAAGCAATCACTTGAGGCCAGAGAGCAGGCAGCTAACCAAAACCTCCATTTTATTTACAGAGACAGAGAGCTCACTCAGCCGGTTGAAACCGGCTGAGCTAACCCATAATAATCTAACTCAGTTGCCATAGCAACAAAAACCATGACAACCAAATACACAGCATATTCCTCCCCCCCTAATAAGAACATCCCCTAAATAAAACACACATTAGACTAGAGAAGGAGGGTAGACTGCCTCCATTCCCGGCTAAACCCTGGGGATTATTTTGCCCCATAACCGTGGGTTCGCCCTAGCTAAAGATCCAGCCGATGAGGAGGCCTTCTGTCTCTAGGTGGATTACGGCGAACTTCTGGTGTTATTGCACCCGAAAGCACTAGGGGCTCAGGGTCCACAGCACGAACAGGTGAGGAGGTGGTATCAGCTCGTGCTGGGCAAAGGGGTATCTCAGCCGGCGGCAGTAATGGAGGAGAACAGTCAGAAACAGGTGACTCGTGATTCGGTCCCTCACCAGAAGAGGTGAAGTCAGACCCCTCAACTGCAGATGGGTCCTGAGGACTGGCATGACCTGGCAACAGCTGATCTACATGTCGCCGGCAGGTAAGATTCTCTGCAGTCCGGACTGTGTAGGAAACAGGTCCCGTTTGAGTGATGACTGTGGCCGGAACCCATTTAGCTCTGGAAGTATAATTCCGAGCCAAAACTGGCTGTCCCGGGCTAAAGGTTCGGTCTTTTGCTCTGGGTGCCCGTCTGATGACTTGATATTGCTGCTGATGTTGCACAATTTGTCGGGGTTCAGAAGGTTTCAGCAGATCAAAGCAAGTGCGCAGCTGTCGTCCCATCATTAGAAAGGCCGGAGATGCGTGGGTCATAGCATGAGGTGTGTTTCTGTAGGAAAGTAAAAAGGTATCCAGACGCTTTTGAATGGAGTGTTGTCCCCTTGCTGATTTCAAAGCGTTTTTCATTGTCTGCACAAATCTTTCAGCTAATCCGTTGGTGGACGGATGATATGGTGCTGACGTGATGTGGTGTATCCCATTTGCCTTTATAAAATTTTGAAACTCCTGAGAAATGAACTGCGGTCCGTTGTCGCTCACAAGTTGTTCTGGCAGACCAAAACGACTAAAGAGTCCTCGTAGTTTTTGGATAGTACTCTCTGCAGAAGTGGACTGCATTATAGAGACTTCTGGCCATTTAGAATGGGCATCTATTGCCACCAAGAACATGCTTCCTTCAAGGGGGCCAGCAAAGTCAACGTGAATACGTTGCCACGGGTTTTCAGGCCAGTCCCATGGGTGTAGGGGTGCCCACTGGGGTGCATTCCTCACACCCTGACATGACATACAAGCTTTTGCCTTCTCTTCAATAGCGCTGTCCAGTCCAGGCCACCAAAAATAGCTTCGTGCAATTTCCTTCATGCGCACTATTCCACAGTGACCGGAATGTAGCTGTTCTAACATCTGTGATCTCAGTGGTGGTGGAATAATGACACGTCTCCCCCACAACAAACAACCAGATTGGACCGATAACTCCGTCCGCTTGGACATGTAGGGAACAAGGTCGGATGAGACCGGAGAGGTTTGTCGAGATTTTCCATGCATCACCAGGTCCATAACGTGGGACAATACTGGGTCAACGCGAGTTGCCTTCTTTATCTGAGTAGCAGTGATGGGTGTATTCTCTACCTGTTCAAAGTAGAAGATTTCCTTTTGGGCACTATCTTGATGTTTGACCGGCAAAGGCAACCTTGAGAGGCCATCTGCATTGCCGTGCAGAGTGGATTTCCGATATTTGATTTCATATGTGTGTGCTGAAAGTAACAATGCCCAACGTTGCATACGACTAGCAGCTAATGGGGGAATGCCTGGGTAGGGTCCAAAAATTGATGTCAGAGGTCGATGGTCTGTGAGAAGAGTAAATTTTCGCCCAAACAGGTACTGATGAAACTTCCGAATTCCAAAAACAATTCCTAATGCCTCACGTTCGATTTGGGCGTAGTTTCTGCTTTGCTTAGAGTGCGTGAAGCAAAAGCAATAGGTCTCTCTTCTCCTGAAGGCATAATATGTGACACGACTGCTCCCACTCCATAAGGGGAAGCATCGCAGGCCAATTGCAGGGGTAAGGATGGATCAAAGTGCGTTAGAACTTCAGAATTTAGCAATGCATCCTTAGCTTTGTTAAACGCAACATCACAGGCTTCAGTCCACTTCCAGGCCTTGTTCTGCCCAAGGAGCTCATGAAGTGGTTTTAGCAGTGTGGCTAACTGTGAGATGAACTTTCCATAATAGTTCAGGAGTCCTAGAAACGAGCGCAGCTGGCTTACATTTCGAGGTGGGGAAGCCTCCACAATAGCTTTAACTTTTGCAGGGGCCTTATGAAGACCTGCAGAATCAATGATGTGTCCCAAATATTCAACAGAGGGCTTGAAGAATTCACACTTGTCTTTGCGAACTCGTAGGCCATACTCTTCCAGTCTTTGTAGGGTAGCCTCTAAATTCTTTAAGTGATCCTCTTCATTTCTTCCAGTGACCAGGATATCATCCAGATAGCACTGAACTCCTGACAAGCCACACAAGATCTGGTCCATAGCCCTCTGGAACAGGGCGGGAGCAGATGTTATTCCGAAGGGTAGGCGACAGTATCGATAAAGCCCCTTATGAGTCACAATAGTCAACAGCTCTTGGGACTTTTCATCGACGTGCATCTGTAAATATGCTTGACTCAGATCAATCTTACTGAACTTTTGTCCCCCAGCCAGGCCTGCAAAGAGGTCATCGATGCGGGGAAGCGGGTATTGCTCTGCACACAACACTGGGTTGACAGTGACTTTAAAATCACCGCAAATCCGGAGAGAGCCATCTTTCTTCACGATTGGAACGATAGGAGTGGCCCATGAGCTATGGGTAACTGGTATTAGGACTCCATTGGTGACCAGGCGCTCCAGGTCTGCTTCAACTTTTGGCCTGATGGCATATGGCACAGTTCGGGCTTTCAGATATTTTGGTGGACTGTCAGGTTTAATGTTCAATGTCACAGTGATTCCCTTCATACTTCCCAAATCATCTCCAAAAACAGCAGCATGTTTCCTTAGTATAGGGGTTAGACTGGTTTCTTCTTTAGTCATCCGGTGCACTTCTGCCCAGTTCAGCTGAATCTTCCCAAGCCAAGACCTACCCATTAAGGCTGGGTAGTTACCTCTCACCACAAACAGTGGCAATTTAGCCACCTGTCCATTGAGCTCCACCTTAACATCAATAGTGCCCAACATGGGCACAGCTTCACCTGTATACGTCTTCAGAACAGTTTTTGTTGCCTTAAGCGGAAGATGCTGTAGCTTTTCCTTATACACAGTCTCAGGAACCAGCGAGACAGCTGCACCGGTGTCTAGTTCCATGCGTATAGGTTTGCCCTCCAATAAGGGGGTTACCCGGTATTCATGTGAGCCCGCTGCCAAAGACAAAACATGCAGTGGCATTTCCTCTTGTGATGAGGTGTCTCCTTGATCATCCTGGGTCTGCTCTAGAGTATGCAAGGTTCCTCTTTTTGTCGGCCAGACCACAGGCCTCTTTTTCTTTTGTTTACAGGCATACTCAATGTGTCCCTTTTTGCCACAGTGTCGACACACCAGGTCCTTACACCAGCATTCTGATGCCTGGTGTCCTGGCTTACCACAGCGGTAACATTCTTGACTCTGCACAGTTTTGTGGGTCGGTTCTTGTGACACTTTTTGCACCCTAGGGGATGCACTGATGTATTGTGCCTCCCTTGTAGACAGTTCCATGGAGACAGCAATATCAACAGCCTTCTGTAAGGTAAGCTGAGCCTCTGTCAGTAGGTGCTTCCGTATAGCTTCACTGCAGAGGCCACACACTAACCTGTCACGCAGGGCATCATTTAACATCTCTTTAAATTCACAGTGTTCTGCTAGCTTTTTTAAAATGGCTACAAATTGTACAACTGTTTCATCTTCCTTTTGGTCTCTTTTGTGGAACCTATATCTTTCAGCAATTACCAGTGGTTTTGGGGAGAAATGAGACCCCAGGATTTCCACAATGTCACTGTAAGATTTAGTCTCAGGCTTAACAGGGTGTAGTAAGCTGCGTAGCAGAGAGTAGGTTTTAGCCCCTACAACAGTTAAGAATATTGGCACCTTCTTCGCTTCTGTAATGTCATTTGCAATACCAAAAAGCTCAAAACGCTCAGTATACACATGCCACTGCTCTGTATTCTCATCAAAAGGCTCCAGGGGCCTGGTCAGAGTAGCCATGATTTTAGTTTCACTTTCACAGTCAGTGCAAACAAGCAGCTTTTTTTGTTTGTTTGTTCTTTACCTTAACTTCTACTTTCTTCTGTTACTGGAGCAGCACCGGAATCCCATCCTCGTCGCCACTTGTTATATCCTTGGGGCAGCCGGTGTAGGAAGCAATCACTTGAGGCCAGAGAGCAGGCAGCTAACCAAAACCTCCATTTTATTTACAGAAACAGAGAGCTCACTCAGCCGGGCTAACCCATAATAATCTAACTCAGTTGCCATAGCAACAAAAACCATGACAACCAAATACACAACACGGCACACAAAACACATAGAGAACTGCATATGTAGTGTCGGAAAGGTCTGGGCTATCGCAGCTGGATGGCACAGACAGGGCAAGCACTGAGACACAGCTAGGAAAACACTACTCAGCCAAGCTCAAAGCCTTTGCTAGTCTTGCCCCAGGAATGAATCCACTTCTGGCATGTGCCTGTGTTCTGAGAAGCCATCATCACTCAGCCATCATCTGAGAAGGTCCTGCCATAGTTCAGCTGTTGTTAACAACAACACACAGAGATTCGTAAGGTGAAGGTCCACCATAAATCCTGCCTTCAGATGCACACACAAAGCTTCTACTAACATCAACAAGAACTACCTGCGTGCATCCTAAAGTTAGTATTTATTATTATTATAGGCACGGCTGGTAGCATCTTCTATTTTTAGGGTTGCAGAATAGTTCCCATTATCATACTGCCTTAAAAACTACTTTAAAGGAACAGTAAGGTTCTGAAAAAAAGCAGGACAAAAGTAGGCAATGCTCATTTAAGCAGAGAAAGACACTCCTACCACATGTCAAAAGGGGTAATACTGGTAATTGGAGATATACCAATCTCCTAGAACTGGAAAGGACCTTGAAAGGTCAGTGAGTCCAGCCCCCTGCCTTCACTAGCAGGACCAATTTTTGCCCCAGATCCCTAAGTGGCCTCCTTAAGGACTGAACTCACAACCCTGGGCTTAGCAGGCCAATGCTCAAACCACTGACCTATCCCTCCCCCCTTTAAAATCAAGCACAAGAGGGCAAATGCTGGTTGGAAACTGGATGTTTTGGTTCCCAAAGCACTGGAGGATTTCTGATTCCCAGATCAGCCTGTAATTTAATCTGCACAGCAGTATCCCTTTCATAGCTGCCAATGTACAGTACACACTCTATGGGCCAGATCCTCAGCTGGTGTAAATCAGCACAGCTATGTTGACTTCAAGAGCTATCACAGTTTTACACCAGCTGAGGCTCTAACCCGCACATGCAGGCAAGTTGCATGCATTCAGCTGACTTACAATATACTGCATGTCTATAGTACTCTTTCATCTCAAATTATTCCACAGTGCTTTGGAAATGTGACTCAGTATACAGGCTACAGTACATGGAGGAATCACTTCACTAAAATGCAGCTACCTCTGGGGTGAAATACAACCACTGCTTAACATGCAGCAACACAACAGACAACAGTTTAGACCAAGAAGTCAGGAAGAATGCTGTAGTTAGCTGAAACTGCAAGGGCATTTAGCAACAGGAAGCAGAACGTAATTACACATACTGGATTTTAGCTGGAACCCTGGGGTTAACACTCCCCTATTTATATTACTAATAACATTTAAAAAAGTAAGGCATTTGATTTCCATGAAGAGGCAGCCTGCAAAAATCTATTTTATATGGATTTCGTAGATATTTTGGTTAAAGTATGCTCCACGTCCCTGCCTGGCTAAAGCTGACCTTTGATTCAACACAGATCGTATTTCCAACACATCAGTCTTTTACTGCCCCACTGTTACACTAAAATCCATGCCACAACCCACTGTATTTTGGAGTGAGGACTCAAGTCCCTTGGCAGCTGCTACTTAGCTCACAGGGATATTGTGAAAACTGATTAGTGAATGTCTGCAGAGTACTTTGAAGAGGAAAAGTGCTCTGAACGGAGAAGTTCCCAAATCTGAACACTGAACCTGGGGAGGTAGGGCCTCAGAACCAAATCCCACCCTACGGATTTGGTTCCAAGTGAGATGCAAATGTGGAAGGGATCTATGCTCTAGCCATACATCTGATGTGGCTGCAATCTCTCAAAAACAACCATTTGCACAAGATTTCTGTTCCAGATGGTGGAAGTCTCCCAAAAACAGCTGATCTGTCCACCATTCAAAATGTCGTAAGCTTCCCACGGTCACTTTCTCACCATTTTTGGCAGAAATGTCACAAGACAGGGGTGCTATCAAACCCACACTGGAATCAAAGCCATGGGTCAAACCAAAACCTTGAACCTTAGCCCAGGTCCTGAGGTCCAAGCTCTGCTTACTCAGCTGAAGCCAAATGCAACATTCAGCAAATTAGCCAATTTTTACATATCAAGATTTTTGGGGTTAAAAGTTACTAGAAACAAACGCAGAAATTCTGTCAACACAATCTGAAGAGAGAAAATAATTGCACACTGAAGATAACCATATGCATATATTTCTGATTACACAACACCAGTGTGTAATAAACTATGCTGACAAGTTTATATAGATAATGGAAACCACAGAAGTTCTATTGTTTACTCAGTACAATTTTTAAACTTCTCAGTTCCAGATAGAATCTGTATTTACAGATAAGGCTACAGCAGGTACTTTAGTTGACTAAGAGCAAAGCCACACAGAGCTTTCAAAAACAACCCCAGCAGTGTCTTATGCAGGCAGATACTAGTTACACTGACTAACATCGGAACTGGGAAGTGCTTGTTTTCTCTATTATTACGGCTGTATCCAGGCAGTAAAGACAAGCTAATGGAAAGATAAAAACAGTGTCCTTAAGATACAGTATTTTGTTGCCTACTGGAATAATACTGTTATGTACTGTAAGTGCTATCATTAAAAAAAACAAAAACTATCAGTTTTCCTGGGCCTGGAGCCAATCAGTAAGTTGGAAATGCAGAACATACTGAAGAAGGTAACAGAATTGCCAGCCAATACTGGCTAATAGTATTACACTTAAGACTTTCCGTTCTGCTAACACACACATGCAGTGCAGTGCTAGCCCATGAGGGACCTTAAGTAGGAATATTTTTGCCTCCCCCCAGCTCCCACAACACATACTAATTAATAGGGGGCCCCCCTGAGCTGCTTGGGAAGTTCAGATCTGAACTACACATCTGAGTCCAGTTCTGCTAGAATTGCATGAGTACAGTGCACATTAACACCCTGTGCCGTGTTGCCAAGCTCCACCTCTGATTGTGGATCATGTAATTATACTGTTAAAGAAAACAGATGCTTTGAAAGTTCACGGGCATCCTGACCCACAGAGCGCTCCATGGGGAAAAGAGATTTAACGCTTCACCAGACCTTTGTATCCAAACTTCTGCAGAGATAATTTCCTACACACATCCTACCATTGACTTGGAAAAATAAAAGGGGAAAGCAGAAGTTAATTACATTTAAAGGGATAAATTCTCAGCATGGAACATGGGGAATTCAGTATATACAATAAAGCCTAGCTAAAGGAGCTATATATCTAATCCCAACACACACAGTTCTACCAATATCACACTAAGGGTCTGTCTACACTGGAAAAAAGGGATGTTCTTAACTTGGGTTAGTTAACTCAGGTTAAAATAGCAGTGAAGACACAGCAACTTGGCTTTTAACTTAGATAGCAGTTTGAGGTCAACCTCAGACTCCCCTATAAACTTTAACTCAAGCTGCTAACCCAAGTTAAAAGCTGAACGGACGTGTCTTCACTGCTATTTTAACCTGAGTTAAGAACTCACCTTTTTATTTGCAATGTAGACATCCCTAAGAAACCTTTCACGTGCAGGCTTCATACTTGCATTTTCTGGCAGGGTGTCTTTTTTTGGTATAAAACAGAAAAGCAACAGGATTCATTTAGATTCTGGGCCCACTGCCTGTGGGAGGGGTCCCAGAGACATGCCACCACAAAGGCGAACATGCAAGCACTGGTCGGGATTTTTAAAGCAGTCCCAGGGATTTAGACGCAACTTCCATTCATTTTAACAGAAGAATTGAGCGAAACTTTCCAAAGCACTCAGCATTAGCCTAACTCTGCTCCCCATGACTTCAACAGGAGCAGAGTTATAGCCCACATGGACTGTGTTTGAAACTTCCACCCTGTATGTCTCAATACCCTTGACAGCTCTGAAAACCTCAACCACTGAGACTGAGACATTTCTAAAAAACTGCTTGAATTGGTCACCAAAGTGTTAGTTTTGGTAGGTAAAGCAAAGCACACAATGGGATTAACTGTATGGAAACCTCCCACTGAGTTATATGTGAAGTGCACATGGCAGAGTTAACTACTCCCAGTTGCCTTATCCCAGAGCACAGATCTATCCTTTCATACCTGAGAGCAGTGTGTGGGGCAGCATGTTCTCTAGAACCAAGAGAAGCAAAACTGCATGATGGGACTGCTAGACTCCATTTTGGGTCCTTGGGTGAGTGCTGCTATTTATACCTTTACATAGCCCCATGTGGTGTTGGGCGGACAGCTCCCCACTGAAGAGTGGGAAAGTGCTACATACATTTGTTGCTTGCTTTGGTCTCATTCTGATTTGTTTGGTTTTTGGTGGTGGTCCCTTCCAGGGCAAAGTGAGAAAGGAAAAGCAGCAAAGAATCCTGTGGCACCTTATAGACTAACAGACGTTTTGCAGCATGAGCTTTCGTGGGTGAATACCCACTTCTTCGGATGCAAGTGGTGGAAATTTCCTGGGGTAGGTATATATAAGCAAGCAAGAAGCAGGCTAGAGATAACGAGGTTAGATCAATCAGGGAGGATGAGGCCCTGTTCTAGCAGTTGAAGTGTGAAAACCAAGGGAGGAGAAACTGGTTCTGTAATTGGCAAGCCATTCACAGTCTTTGTTTAGTCCTGAGCTGATGGTGTCAAATTTGCAGATGAACTGGAGCTCAGCAGTTTCTCTTTGAAGTCTGGTCCTAAAGTTTTTTTGCTGTAGGATGGCCACCTTAAGATCTGCTATTGTGTGGCCGGGGAGGTTGAAGTGTTCTCCTACAGGTTTTTGTATATTGCCATTCCTAATGTCTGATTTGTGTCTGATACTTGAGAAAGGAAAGTGTTTTAAGGAAGAGAGGAGGAAAAGATACACATTAAAAAAAAAAGAGAGAGAGAGAGAAAAAAGGTGAAGGGGGCTGATTAGATTAAACCAAAAGAGAGCGGAGCCAAGGGTTTATAACGCTGGTTTCTGGCCCCATCAGGTTAGGATGAAGGCTTGGTTAGACTTGAGCACAAACAGTGGGGTTTGAAGGCAGCTGTGTCTGTCCTTAAATGAGGGTTTGATGAAGTGATGGGGGGCGACTATTTCATACAGCTGTTATTACAGACACTTTGTTAATGTATTTTTTTAAATGAGCTCTTAGGTTAAAGCCCGTTTTTTTCAGTAGTCTCTTGGTGTCTCCCTGCCCTTTCTCTTGCCCGTATTTCTGAGAGTCTACAACCCTGTCTCCTACCCAGTGTTTCTCAAATGCGCCACCACAGGCTTTTCATGCAGCCACTACAACCTCCTGGGGGGTGATGGGGGGGAGGGGCAAAGTATCAGCCTCCGCCCGTCCTTGCTCCTGGATGCGCCACGCTGCGTAGCCTCTGGACATGGGCGGCAGGTTATATATTTGTGTGGGGCCCGGGCCCCAGCAATATTCAGGGCTGGGCGCCCTGCTCCAGCAATAGTTGGAGCTGGGTCTCTTCCCGCTGCCCCCCCCCCGGTCCTGCCTGGATCGGCCCCGGCCACCGCAGGTCTCCCCCCGCCGCCGCGACGCTGCCTGGAGCAGGTCCCAGCCCCCGCCTGCCACCCCCCCTCCGCGTGTTCCCCCCCCTCCGCCGCGTTGTGTTGCGTCCCTGCCTGACAGAACGCAGCGCGCCTCTCCCCTGCCTGCTGCCCGGAGGGCTCCCAGCAGATTTACTGTCTGCTGCCGCAGGGTCCTAGTGCCTGCCCTCCGCCAGTACTGGCAAGGCAGGCTGCCCTTACCCTGAGCCTCTCCAACCCCAAACCCTCAGCCCCAGCCAGAGCCCTCATTCCCCCCGCACCCTAA
The DNA here is from genome assembly GCF_020497125.1 of Mauremys mutica. Lineage (NCBI taxonomy): Eukaryota > Metazoa > Chordata > Testudines > Geoemydidae > Mauremys > Mauremys mutica. Next base: position 123,913,987 of record NC_059077.1, read on the forward strand.
TCCTCTGCCCCAGCCCTGAGCGCCCCCACATCATGAACCCCTCATCCCCCTGCACCCTAATCCTCAGCCCCAGCCAGAGCCCTCATCCCCCTGCACCCTAATCCTCAGCCCCAGCCAGAGCCCTCATCCCCCCGCACCCTAATCCTCAGCCCCAGACAGAGCCCTCATCCCCCCGCACCCTAATCCTCTGCCCCAGCCCTGAGCACCCCCACATCATGAACCCCTCATCCCCCTGCACCCTAATCCTCAGCCCCAGCCAGAGCCCTCATCCCCCTGCACCCTAATCCTCAGCACCAGCCAGAGCCCTCATCCCCCCGCACCCTAATCCTCTGCCCCAGCCCTGAGCGCCCCCACATCATGAACCCCTCATCCACAGCCCTCACCCCACAGCCCAACCCTCTTCCCTAGCCCTGAGCCCCCTCCTGCATCATGTACCCCTCATCCTCAGCCCCACAGTCCTCACCCTGCACTCCCTCCTATCCCCAAACTCCCTCCCCCGTCCCACACCCCCCAGCCCAACCCCAAACTCCATCCCAAAGCCTGCACCCTTCACCTCCTCCTGCACACCCACCCCCTGCCCCAGCCCAGAGCCTGCACCCAGCACCCTTCCTGCACCCTAATCCCCAGCCCAGGATCTGCACCCCAGACCTCCCCCGCCGAGCCCCCTCCCAGAGCCTTAGGCAGGTGGGGGCGGAGTTGGGGGGGACGGAGTTGGGAGCAGGTTCTGGGCCCCACCAAAATTTTTACAAACTTGCCACCCATGCCTCTGGAGACAGGCGAGGCACACTGCTGCAGAAGCAAGGGGAGTTCTCGAGGAGGGGAGGGGCTTGGGCTTCAGCCTTGGGGTGATTGGGCAGCAGGCTACACTGACACGACTTCAGGAGCCTGGCCGCAGGGCTTCAGGTGCCAATGCCCAGCTCCAGCCATGTGGGCCTGGCTTTGGGCTCTAGCCCCTGGCACCAGGCCCTGGTCCTATGCTCCAGCTGTGTGGCGGCAGCCAGCTCTGAGTGCTGACCCCGGCCCCATCCACATGGCTGCAGGCTCTTACCCCTGCCTTCCGCCGCGCGGCCTCCAGCTCTGACTGCACAGCAGCAGTATTGACCACTGGCTCCAGCCATGCAAGCTCACCCACCCCATCACCCCAGGCCCCTGCTGCCTCCCCCTGGCCCCACATCCATCCCCCATTGCCCCAGGCCCCCTCTTCCACCCCTTATTATCCCCCCATCTGGGCTTAATTTGTCTTGAGGCTTGCTGAGAAAAGTAATATTGACAAACATGCAACTATCACTTTTCCCAGCACACTTACTAGCTAGCTGGGAGGCTGTGATAAGTGATACCGGTACTTCCATGTTAGTTAATATCACTTATCACAGTCCTCCAGCTAGCTACTAAGTGTGCTGGGAAAAGTGATATTAATGCACATACAAATATCTCTTTTCACAGCATTTTTTATTACTGAGTCTGCAAAAAAAAAACCCACATAAATAAATTACAATGATTTGGATTTGTATCTGTGCATATTTACACATATTTATAGGCATATTTGTTTTTCCTAAACTTAATTAAGTATTTTAGTAAAAAGCTTCAGTGCAATCACCAGCAAGAGTTGGTGGCCACCAAAGTTTCTTGTGAGGCTATGCTATTGCCATAATGTGATGTTGATTCAGTGTCCACTGAAGTCAATGCAAAGACTCCCCTGGCTTGCAGCGGATGCTGGGCCAGATCCATGCTCTCAGCTGCACCAAAACTGCACAGGCAACATAGTTAAGCATGCCTGATGTTGAAACCTGTATAAAGGGGCTCTGATAAAATGGGTTGGTAGAGAGTGCTAAATTGGGATTTGCAAAGCAAAAAGGTGCAGCCCTTTTAATGTAAGTCAATTGAAACATCAAGTATCAGGGGGTAGCCGTGTTAGTCTGTATCCACAAAAACAACAAGGAGTCCAGTGGCACCTTAAAGACTAACAGATTTATTTGGGCATAAGCTTTCATGGGTAAAAAACCCACTTCTTCAGATGCATGGAGTGAAAGTTACAGATTCAGGCATTATATAGTTGAAGTGTGTGTTTCTGATGTTGTTTTAATGAAAATTTCAGAATGTTACTATTTTGTTTATAGATTTTCCAGTTATTTCATACTCTATGGATGGGCTCAGACATTCCTAAATGCAACTGCCCAGGCTCATGGAGGTCTGGGTAATTAGCATAATTGCTCCTATTCAAACTCTATGTAGACAACCCTTGTTACACTTGTAAACAAAAAGTATGACTCAGTATACCCAATGTATAAATTCTACTGCACTCAGACTAGGGATCGCTCAGTGGTTTGAGCATTGGCTTGCTAAACCCAGGGTTGTGAGTTTATTCCTTGAGGGGGCCATTTAGGGATCTGGAGCAAAAATCTGTCTGGGGATTGGACTAGATACCTCCTGAGGTCCCTTCCAACCCTGATATTCTATGTATCAAAGTCAACAACTAATCATGAATGAAATTTGTATTTAGGGCATATGCTTTTCAGGGCAGGGATTATTTCTTAATCGGGGTTTGTACAGCGCCTAGCACAGTGGGGTCTTAATTTTGCTTAGGGCCTCTAAGCATTATCGCAATACAAATAATTCACTATTTATAGAATTATTTTCACTGCTAGATGGTCATCAGTTTTGTAAGCCTAATCATTAGAACGCCTAAAGCTTTTTTTGTTTGTTTGTTTTTTGGGGGGAGGGGGGTAATTCTTCTTTAAATCCAAAGAAATATTAAACATTTGAAAAATTTGGGCAAGTATCTAGCCTGCCAAAGGATATAACATCTCTCTGCTTTCACACTCTCAGAAGGTGTGCAGTTCTGGTCTGTTTTCAAGTCTCATTGAATCCACCTGGTTTATCATTTAATTGTCTACTTATATACCTCTTCAATCAGTGCATTATTTAGAAGTTGAAGTCATTCCATGTGTGGTGCCAAAGCAGAACCGAGACGTGAACTACTCAGAAAGCATAACAAGTCCCTCCATCCCCATATTAAGTACTGGGATTTTGGCATGTGGATATAGGACACTTGTTTTCTATCCTGAGAAAATAAACAACAAATAATAAGCTGTCTCTACTACAAACCAACCACTTGCCTCATCTCCATTTTTAATTCAAATTTACTGGGCCAATTTTTATCAAGCTATTGTAAAACTGGCCTGATGAGATGAAGTTCTGAGCATCCTCATTGCCGGCTAAAGTATGGGGATTGTGGGCAAGAAGCACCTTGCAGGATTGAGCCTCGGATGCTGCTGCGTGGCGGTTTTATGTTCAGGTTGCCAGCTTGCTTCCTGAGCCAGTGGAGGTTAGGCCCACCCTTGTTCTAAATCGGACCAGTTTTTGTGGGCTCTGGAAGGAGTCAGATCCAACCCTTCCGTTAGCCAGTGGGTCACCACAAAATGTGACCTCTGAAGCAAGTGGGTAGAAGATGGAGAAAAGTGAGATGCTAAAGGAACCTCCACTTCCAAAAACAATCAAAAACTGCTCTTTTGGACAGTATTGAGAATACAGGAAGGCACTAATGTAGACCTCAGGAGACCTGGCTTCATTTTCTGCCTCTGCCACAGTCATACTGTGACACCTTGGGCAAATCCCTTCCTCTGTCTATGCTTTAGTTCTCCCCCTGCAAAATGAAGAAAATAGTATTTCCCTTGTCTATTTACATTTTAAGCACTTGGGGGGTAGGGACTGTCACATGCAGCACCTCACACAATGGGGCACTGATCTCAGTAGAGGCCTCTGGCTGCTACTGTAATATTACTAAGTAATGTTAATTGAGCAAGTGATTCCATATGGAAAGGGGAGGGCAAGACTTTAAGGGCAGTCCATGCTGAAACCTTGTCTGGCAAGTTGCAGTTCACAATGAAAGCCTGAGGTATAAGTACATCTTGAGAGGGATATTTCTGTGGGTCTGTGTTTCATTGCCCTGTTGTTTTTGTAAGAAGTTAACAGAATGCGTAGTGAAAAAGCAGACTGTCATTCTGGTGTCCCTAGAACGTGGAAGCCATGAGTTGACTATCAACTGCTGACTGATTTGCACTGTGTGATTCCTAGAAATTAACAGGCAATTTGGCCAAGTGTTACCCTCTGATTTTTAGTAACACTGCAAGATAGTAACACTGAGTCAAAGACCTAGTATTGCTTGTGGGGGGCTGTGTCTCAGGGCTAACTCCATAGGGTGCCTTCACACAACAATGCAATTTGCAAAAGCAGTGTGGGAATTTTTCTTGAAAGCCGCTAAACTCAAACTCCATCCCTATGAACCCTTCATTCTCACCTAAAATGCTGCTGCTGGGAGGCACACAGTCAGTATCTTAGAGCAACCACTGCAAACTGGGCTGTGTGGCTGTGTCATGCTTCTGGAGCAGGACATCGTTCAGGTCTTTGACTCTTGTTCTCTGGCTCTTCTCTCAGTGCTGAAGAGTTTGCTCTGTTAGATGTATCAACAACAAAGGGGACGGGAGAAGCTCTGCCACCTGGCTGGGGTTAGTTTTTGATTCTTGTTGACTTTTTTGTCCTAAAAGCTCCTTGGTGATTGATGGCCCACTAGCTACCAGGGACTTTAAGCAGCAGTGCTTATAGCATTTGAAAGCCTTCTGTAGCATTCAACTTTGTAATGAGACAATGTATCTGTGCAAAGAGCTTTGGCTGGGCTGTAAAATAAAGCAGTGCTATCTCCAGATCACACTCATTTCTCCCTTCCCCTGCAGCAGGGAGAGGGGGGAGGAGAGCTGCTTCCATAACTTCTGGAGAATGGGCCCAACTCTGTGAGGTGCTGAGCACCCTCAGCTCTCCCTGAGGACAAAAGGCGTTTGGGTTGCAGTGTGCCTTGCAGTAGGTGCTCAGTACCTTCTAGGTTAAGTGCTAAAGCATGAGGCTGCATGCTCCAGCGGTAGCCACAGTTCGGCTCATGCACATGTCTGGCTTTAAGATGCAAGCAGGCCCACTTCAGTGACATTACTCACACCCTTAAAGCTAAGCATGTGCTTAAAATGAACAGAACCCCAGTGCTTAATTACTGCCGTTGGGAGGAACAGGACAACTCCCAGCAGTAAGCACAACCCCAGGAGTGGTGGTAGGAATGGAGCCTCAGGCTAGGAAGAGAGAAACAGACCGATGGCAGTCAGTGGAAGGGTTTGGTTGCTCTAAATAAATCTGGATTAAAAAAATCTGAAGGGAAGATGTGGACAGGGGAAAAGGAAGAGAACGATCACAACCACCGGTAACTAGCCTTCCCCATCCCTCACTCTAGGGGCATTTCCCCCCTCCCCCAGTAAGTGAGCCCTGGGCACGAAGGCTCTTTCAGATCAATGATGATATAACTGACCCACTTTGCTCACTTCTTGTGAGGTCCAAAGTCAAAGGACTCTGGCAAATGCTGACTCAATAACTGATACAAGCTCCCAGATTTAGATAAAGACGGCATTAGCAATGCCAAAAACCACACCAAGGTGCACTTCACAGAGCAAACAGAAAAGAGGCAGGGCTTCTTTTTTTAAAAAAACCTGAAGGTTATTATATGGATTTAGGGCCTACGCCAAAACCCAGCAGATGCAAAGGCAAGCCCCTCTCCCGCCCCCAATGATTTCAATTGGCATTGCATCGGACCATTTTTGGAGTGGGGAGGGTAATACAGGACTTTTAAATAATTAACTTTGTGTTGCCTCAGTGGGCAACAGGCGCAGCTACTACTGATGTCTGAGAGCAGTCCCAGGCTCCCTTTCTCCTGCTGACCCCAGCCTTCAAGACCAAAGATAGGGCAGATTAAATATGGTACCCTCTCTCTCTCTCACACACACACATGCTTTTGTTTCTGGCATTCAGAGGATGATGCCTGGGGAGGTATGGCTCAGTGGTTTGAGCATTGGCTTGCTAAACCCAGGGTTGTTAAGTTCAATCCTTGAGAGGGCCACTTAGGGATCTGGGGCAAAAATTGGTCCCCCTAGTGAAGGCAGGGGGCTGGACTCAATAACCTTTCAGGGTCCCTTCCAGTTCTAGGAGATTGGTATATCTCCAATTATTACCTTTATTACTCCTGACTCAGAGTGTCTTTTCAGCAAGATAAAGTTGAACAGCTGCTGAAAAAGATGCAACAGCTACTAGAAGTGCAGTGCTGAGCACCTGCTCTACATGAAGAAGGCTCTGAGGCAGTGGCTGTGCTGATTGAGTCCTGCATATTGCTATGAGCTGAGAGGGGTCAGCCAGGGTCAGATGCAACCTCTGGACTCTGCCCTGCCTTTGGCTGGTGCAGACACAGCTTGTGCTGAATGGAAGGGGCACAGTTGCACAAGAGGAGGAAAGCTGCCTGGATTATCTGTGGATATCTGACACCCAATGAAACACAGATGGCCCATGTGCTCTGGAAAGCGAGGACATGCTCTAGTTATTAGTGCGAGATAGCAAGAGAGCCCTGCTTGGCAAGCTGAGTAGAACCAAAATGCTGTATGACCCCTTTCTATATCTGCCTACTCCCTCCCTTTAACCATCTTGTCTATTTCCTAAGAACACCCCAAATCCTGCCAAGAACCAACAAAATGCCTTTACCAGGTCGAGCACTTGATGCTTATATGTGAGATGCAACCAGCAGAGAGCCAGAATTTCTGCTGTTTAGTCTGTTAGGATTGGCCTGAGCTCCATGGGCAGCTCTCATTTGTCCTTCTCTCTGACAAGTTTCATGCCATAAATGTAAAAATCCTTAATGAGCTTCTATGTTTTGCAGACAAGTGATAACCAACGTCTCTTTGCACTCCCCAGAGTCTTAGGTTTTGGCTCCGTGCCAGCAGCTGAGCCAGGAAAAGAGACACATGAGGAAGAATGGGCCACAGAAAACAGCCACAAGTGCTTGCAGCATTTGTTCTGATGCGCTGCAAGAGGGCAGAAGACAAGAGGGCCAAGTTTTGCCTCAGCTACACCACTGTAAATCCTCCAGAACTCCACGACCTAAGTGGAGTTCTGGTGTATTTACTTAGGTGTAACATGAAACAAATATCAAAATGATCCTGGAGAAACCACCACACAACACTCATGAGGACTGTTTTTCCTTTTCAGCCAGTAGTCAAAAATACCCCGTTACCCTGCCATGCCATTTCACAGCAGTGGCTATCTCCTCTTTACACTAAGGCAAGCAGATCTTGCAGATTTAAGGTATGTCCCCTTCGGAAAACAGCAACACAGAGAGGGAACATACCTATGGAGCCTGCTCCTCCTCTCTATTAGACCAAGCATACATTGAAGTCAGTGGAGTTACACACTGGATTTCTACCAGTGTAACAAAGCAGAGGAAAGCTGGTCCAGTTGTAAAACCCAGGTTCAGTTTCCTGATCTGCCACAGATTTCCTGTGTAATCTTGGGCATGTCACTTTCTCTCTGTGCCTCAGTTCCCCAGCTGTAAAAGGGGGATATTACAGCACTTCCTTATCTCACAGGCATGTTGTGTGGCAATTTAAGATTGTGTGGTGCTCACACACAACAGTACAGAGAGCCATGTTAGTACAAGAGATAGAGGCAGGTCCATAATGATTACCTTTTCATTCAAGGGGCTGGAAGAAGAAAATAACCTTAAATAGTTCCTTATGGGGGGAGGAGGGATGAATGAAGTAGGTCATCTTTTTTTCCTTGATAAGCTGCGACCTCACCCCTTTCCTACAACTGACATAAAAACCTTTATGATGCAATATTGCCTCATACTAGGTATTTGTCCAGCACCTCGCACAATGGGGCCCAGAGCTGGCTCAGGCCTTTAATTACTATGGTAAGTGTTAATCATTCATAATAGAAGAGGGCTAGTCAAAAGGCTAAGTATTTTCATTTCTTTCTCCTAAAAGTTTGCATTTTTTTCCAATTTTTTTCATGGACATGTTCAATTTATAGTAATAATCATTTTGATTCAAAAAAATTTAAACTTCAGTTTTTAGGGTTTCCCCCTTTCCCTGTTTTTAAACTAGGAAAAGAAATAGTGAACTGATCAAAAAGTGAAAAAAAATTCATTTTGATTTTAAAACAAAATGTTTTATTTAGATGAAAACCTCAAATGTTAAAGTGTTCTGCATGTTTTCCATGCAAAAAGGCCAGTTTTTCCACTAATAAAAGCTCTGAAATTTTTTGATCAATAATAATAATAAATAAAACCCAACAAATTTCTAACAATAAGCTTTGATCAAAACAGAATCAGTGAACCCCATTAAAGATGACAATGGTGGGTGGCTGGGATGGGTAGGGCACCCGCTATATCCCTCATCCTCCTCTTGGTCCTGTAAGAAATGGTCATCCGTGTCAGAAAACGGAAAGATCTTTTATTGTATGTGGCTGGAGAAAGGGTCAGGCCCAGGAGGGGCTGACAGGGAACTTCCAGACTTGTTTTAATGAAGAGTTTGTAAGTGAGTGTAACATGGAAGGAACAATCGGGCTTTATTCTCTTTGCCACACCAACAATAGAGGGACTGTCATGTTCAAAACATGCAGAATCACGGCTAATCTGTTGGGTGCTTTACTTGCACAGTTGAATTGGTTGATTTCTTTCCATGTAGTTTATCATAGAAAGAAGGTCTTTACTGTGTTTGCTTGAGCCTTGTTTTTGCAATAAATTCACCAAGCATTATCATCACACAGCAGGAGCATCCTTGCTTTGACTTGTACTGACAGAGCTCCTCTATGCAAGACACTCATGAGGATAACCCCTCCCTCTGGCCTTCCCAGCAGCCTCTAGTTCACCTTTGTGTCAAGTTTCCCTACACAAAATATATCAAAGCACACCCTCTGGGCATGGTTTTGGCAAGTACTATTCTTCCCAATTAGGACACTGCTTGCTTCAGCACCATCTGAAGGCAACAGGAGTTCAGCCATTGATTTTCAAGGGGGACAAGACATACCAGTAAAACGTAGACAAGATTTTTCCAAAATTGACTAGTGATTTTATGTGCCTCAAATTTTCAGTCACCAACTTGAGACACCTTAAAAGGGGGCTGATGTTCAGAAAGTGCTAAGCACTCACCCTCTGGAAAAATCAGGCTCCTTTAAGGGGTCTCAAGTTGGGCACACAAAAATTGAAGCCTCCAAAAATCACTTTAGAAAGTCTCAGGCTTAGTTTCTCTCCATGCACATGTGTGTCGGATGAGGGCATAAACCAGGGGTGGGCAAACTTTTTGGGCCGAGGGCCACATCTGGGTGGGGAAATTGTATGCAGGGCCGGGGCGGGGGTTGGGGTGCAGGAGGGAGTATGGGGTGTGGGAGGGGGTGTGGTGTGCAGGAAGGGGCTCAGGGCAAGGGATTGGGGCAGAGGAGGGGTGCAGGGCATATGAGGGAGCTCGGAAGGGGGTTGGCGTGCAGGAGGGGTGCCGAGTGCGAGAGGGGGCTCAGGGCAGGGGGTAGGGGTGCAGGAGGGGTGGGAGGTGCAGGCAGGGGGCGTAGGACAGGGATTTGGGGGGCGGGGTGCAGGAGGGGTTCGGGCTCCGGCCCGTGCCACTTACCTAAAGCGGCTCTGGGGTGGCAGCGGTGCGAACCGGGGCCAGGGCAGGCTCCCTGCACACCTGCCCTGGCCCCACGCTGCGCCGTTCCAGAAAGCGCTGTGGCCCCTGGGGGAAGGGGGGGTGGAGGGCTCCGCATGCGCTGCCCTTGCCGCGCCTCCAGGTACCTCCCCCAAAGCTCCCATTGGCCATGGTTCCCCGTTCCCAACCAATGGGAGCTGCGGGAGGCAGTGCCTGGTGGCAAGGGCAACACATGGAGCCCTCTGCCCCCCCCGCCCCTGGGGGGCTGCAGAGAAGTGGTGCTGGCCGCTTCTGAGACCGGTGTGGGGCCTGCAGCACCACGGGGGGCAATCCCACGGGCCGGATCCAAAGCCCTGAGGGGCCGGATCCGGCCCGTGGGCCGTGGTTTGCCCACCCCTGGCATAGACTCACTCTGCAGGAGGCATTGGGCCGTTGTCAAAAGCAGCTGTCTTGAACGTACCTGGGGCACGAAGATTTGGGACCCCCTAGTTAGTGTGGCAGGGGTGGGAAGAAGCAGGGAGTGTGTGTTTCTCCTTCTGAGCAAGCAAATCAAGCCGCTTCCTTGTGCTCTAGAGACCTGGTGGATTTTGGGGGCAAGACAATGACCCTATTGGTCAGCCCCCAAAGGAGGAAAAAGGGGAAGCAGCCATTTAGGGCCCCTAGAAACCCGAGGCAGGGGCACCAAGCCTGACAGGGAGGGGTTTCAACAACTGGTGCCCCAAAGACAAAGGTAAAGCAAAAGGGGGCCGGCATGGCCTATGACAGAAGGGAAGGAAACAAGCTGGACATGTTGTAGGCCTAGGCTGGTGTTTGTTGGTCTGCTTAGAGCCCTGATCTGGGGTGTTTTGAATCTCTAAACGAACCTTGTGCACAGTTCTACTCTAGTCACCCACCCCACCCCGGATATATTAGTGGCTCTATCGAGTCCTAATACATACCCACCTGTCTGAGAGCTCAAGGATGTGAAATGAAGTAAAGAAACAAGCCCTGCTGCAAAGAGTATATAATCTAACTCTGACATGATAAACTACTTGCAGTGCTTCAGGTGAAGTTGTTGCAGGACAGGGACCTAAACAAGAATCATGAAAGGACACCAAATAGTGCATGTGGGAGAAATGTCACAGTAATAAAATCATGCGGTTCCTCATTAAGACCCAAATTCTGCAAAGCACTTTAGCATGTGCTTAACTTTACACATGTACTTAAATCCCACTGACTCCACACGGGTGCAGAAGCCTGGCTGTGCAGAGGCAGTTGAAAGATCAAGGCCTAGAGGCATGTCCACAACTTGATGCTTCCATTTGTTTTTAGAAGGTTACTTCTTTTTAAACCAACCCCCGCCCCCCCATCACCATTTCTAATAGGAGAGGCAGAACATAGGCAGTATATGAAAAATAACCTATAGAATAAATATTTATTCCGTTAAAAGGGAGTACACAACTCTTAATAAAGGCTGCCCAATTAGATGGCATTTACACTGACAAGAGGAAGGATGTTACTAGCCAGGGATGCGTGAAACTCTGCTCCAGTTCCCTGCTCTGCCATAGCCTTCGGTGTGACCCTGGGCAAGTCCCTTGACCTCTCTGTGCCTTGGTTCCCCATCTGAGAAAGGGGAAAATACCACTTCCCTCCCCCATCAGTGTGTTGTGAGGAGAAATATATGAAACACTATAAGGCATTCAGATACTACAGCAATGGAGGGCACACAAGTACCTAAGACTGATCAGTTTCCAAAACAAAATGCCATCTAACTCCTTCTAGACTACATCAAATAATTAAGTGCCCTCAATACACATTAGAAGGGAAGTGGGGTAATTAATTTTAGATAATATCTGCTTTGATTTAGCATGCTATGACTCAGCTTCAGCTGTTTCATACCCAAGTTCTTTTGTATCTTTGATTTGTTGTTTGGTTTTTTCCTTGCCAGTGCCAGCTGTATTGGAAACATGCTTTGCTATTTTGTCATTTGCCTTTGAAATCACTAACAAACTTGTATGTTCCAAAAATGCATGCAACAGGCTACAACATTGGCAGTTTCTCAAATGAGGCTCACTTCAGCTCTAGGAAGAGGCAATTTTACATTAAAAAACAGCTGCTGCAGTTGGCTGCCGTAGGCCAGAAAGAAAGACTAAGAGAGCACAGAACACTCATTCTGGAGAAACACATGTATTAGGGTGGGATCTGATGAGCAATGACAATGAACATACACTATGCCCTTTCCACCCATTGCAAAAATAAATAACATAAGTTTTCAAAAGTGCCAGCTAACAGCAGCAGCAAACTCTGCTGCCAAATGTACAAGGTTTTTCCCCATTGAGTTACCTGAGCCAGAGTTCCCAAGCTTCTGCAGTTTTGCCAGGAGTTTCTGAGCATCCTTTAAGCTGCTGTCCTTCTGGCTGTACAAGAGCAACCTCTTGGCATCAGAGAACAAGCGGGAAATGCTGCAGGACAGGGATGGAAAAGCAGACAATGCAATCATTAGCCTGGTGGTGCTGTCTGCACCAACTTCCACAGGCTCAGGTTTATGTCTCAGTTTGTTTATATTCAAAGACAACCCTCTCCTGTACTGTGAAACCTTTGTTAAGAGACCTCCAGGGGACAGAGTGAGGAAGCCTAAATAAAAGTGGCCTGTAATGAAAGATTTAAAAAAAAAAAAAAAAAAGCACACTGGGACCTTTCAAGTTATTTGAAAGCAGTTATTTAAGATGAGGGGGATGTGAGGTGCTTCTGGTAGGTTTGTCTGGTTTTTTCTGCTAGGATAAAACACTTAGCTGTTTGCAAACACACTGCTTGTAGAGCACCTCGACAAATACATCCCCTTTTCTTTACAATTCTTTTCCAGGTAGACAAAGTCAACTGACCCTGAATTCCGATTGTTCTGTGATTATAACCGTGATCTTAGGGACAGATTAGGGCTGACCATCCCGTGGGCACAGTGAGATGGTAAGGGAATGGCACAAGGATGCCAACCACAGCTGGAGTCCCTGCTCTCAGCAGAGCACAACTGCCTTGGCATGTCATCGCACTGGGACCACTTGGGCAAGGCTTCTCCTTGGTGCCATATGCTGTGAATTTCCCCCCCAGACTGGGGAACCCAGGGAATACGCTGTTATCTCCGAGAGGCAATGCTCCCTGGGAGCAATGCAGAGTCACACCAACCCCTAACACAGGGCTGTAGTCGAAAGCTATTCATGTTACAGACACAGCACATTGTACGTACAGTCTGTATTCTCCTTGGTGACTAGCAGAAGGCATACGCTCCTCCATCTCACTCACTCACTCTCATTGCTCAGGAGTCCTTAGTGGCCATTGTTCCAGACCACCACTATTGTTCCTGCCCTTACCCATACAAGATGCAACAGCTTTGATGGAGTTTTAGCGCCTTTGTTACAACTGGCCAGTGATTTCAGGAAAAAGGCCACACCCTGTCCATAACCTGGCATCTCCCAAACTAAACAGCTTCTCAGTCAAGGAATAGGCCTGACTCTTCTCTCTATAGGCCAAATTCTACCTCTGTTTATATTCATTCCTTACTCAGGCAAAACTCCTTATTTTACTGTATCAGAGGGGTAGCCGTGTTAGTCTGGATCTGTAAAAGCAGCAAAGAATCCTGTGGCACCTTATAGACTAACAGACGTTTTGCAGCATGAGCTTTCGTGGGTGAATACCCACTTCGTCGGATGCAAGGCACTGTGCCTTCGGATGCACTTCTTCTTGCATCCGAAGAAGTGGGTATTCACCCACAAAAGCTCATGCTGCAAAACGTCCGTTAGTCTATAAGGTGCCACAGGATTCTTTGCTGCTTTTACTTATTTTACTGGGAGCTCTGCCTGAGTAAATACGAGGGAGGACGGCAGGATTTTCTCCTATACATTATACTGAGTTTGCACAATCATTTGCTATCTATAACAGGACTTGCTGTGTACTGCAGCCATGGGTTCTTTGTATGGTTCCTTCAAAGTCCAGCTGCGGGAAAGCACCACCACAGAACACAGCACTTGGTGGTGACTCAAGTAACTTAGCCCTTAATTCCAATCTAACCACCAGCTGCTATTCCCACAACTCATCTTACTCTTGACTGGCTGTCCCCTGAGAACGGTCACAAGGAAAAGCAAGATCTTGTACTTACATAGACCTGTTGAAGTTTCCGACGACACCTGGGGATTCCCCGGGCGTTGGGTAGCGGAAGCAAGGGTTGTTGGCATTACAGATAATCCCTTGGAGCCAGGGCAAGGTTCCCGCTGAAGGCATTGCCTTGTTTGGAAAGTGACCTAGAACAGAGGGGCAAATGTTAGGAAAGGTTACACCTTTATTCGCAAAATTGGAAAATGGGAGAGATGTGTGACAGTGTAGGGTCCAATCCGTGCTCATTATGTACGGTTACCTCTTATTGAAGTCAACAATACATCAACCCCAAGCATTTAGAGGTCAGGAGTCCAGCCCCCAAACTTATGAGATTTTAAAAATAATAAATATGGGACTCCTTTTCTTTGCTTTCAGGTGTGAGCCTTTTGAGGGCATTTGGGTTATGTTTTCAACCTTCTCTCCCATAAGGGCTAGAAACTTTTTTTTGATTGAAAGTGGAAATTCTTACTTAATCACAGGATTCCAGGAGCTGGGGCTTCCAGAAAAAACCCCCACCAAAAATATGGCACACACTTAAAATAAATAAATAAATAATAGAGACTTGGCAACACTGAATTGACAGGAGATTGGAGTGAACAAGGAATGAAAGACCTGGCCCCGAATTTGGAGCTAGAATGTTCTCCAAATTCCCTCCTCACCAATCCCTGGTTTCTCATGTCCTAGCAGATGCTTTAAACACAGAAAGAGCAGTCTGAGAGGGAAGAAAAGCTCACAGGGTAAATTCTCCCTTCAGATGCATGGATGAGCAGAGCAGCTTCCTTTGCAGGCTAGACAATAGTAGCCACTGCTGCAGGCAGGCAGCCAGAAGGGGTGAGAAGCAGGGTCTGCGCTTTGTGCAGGGGGAGAGAGTAAAACTGCTCCCTTCCCCTCGGCAAAAGTAGGTTCTTGGGCTCTTCCCCACAGTAGGAACTAGATGCACAGTAACTTCTTCAGGCTCCCCAGTCAGCCCTGGCTCCCTCCACCTTGCAAGCTGCCCCGGGTCCCTCCTACCCCTTGTTTCTGCCATGTCTGAGGTAAAGACTCCTCCCTGCCCTCCTCCATCACTCCAGGCATGCCATGCAGGGAAATAAGTGGCACTCTCTTCACAAAAAGAACAGGAGGACTTGTGGTACCTTAGAGACTAACACATTTATTTGAGCATAAGCTTTCGTGGGCTACAGCCCACTTCATCGGATGCATGCAGTGGAAAATACAGTAGGAAGATACATATATATACACACACCCCCACACACACCAGGGCCGGCTCCAGACCCCAGCGCGCCAAGCGTGCGCTTGGGGCAGCATTTTGCCAGGAGGGCGGCAGGTGGCTCGGGTGGACCTCCCGCAGTCATGCCTGCGGAAGCTCCACCGGAGCCGCGGGACCAGCGGCCCTCCCGCAGGCACATCTGCAAGAGGTCCCCCGGAGCCGCGGGACCGGCGACCGGCAGCACGCCCCCTGCGGCGTGCCACCGTGCTTGGGGCGGCCAAATTCCTAGAGCCGCCCCTGACACACACACACACACACACACACACACACACACACACAGAACATGAAACAATGGGTGTTACCAAACACACTATAACAAGAGTGATCAGTTAAGGTGAGCTATTACCAGCAGGAGAGAAAAAAACTTTTTGTAGTCGTAATCAAAATGGCCCATTTCCAGCAATTAACAAGAAGATGTGAGGAACTGTAGGGTGGGGGGTGGAATAAGCATGGGGAAATAGTTTTACTTTGTGTAATGGCCCATCCACTCCCAGTCTTTATTCAAGACTAATTTAATGGTGTCCAATTTGCAAATTAATTCCAATTCAACAGTCTCTCATTGGAGTCTGTTATTTCCTCCCTCCCCCCCCCCCCCCAGTTCCTCACACTTATTTTGCTCTGACTTCCATTTCAGATTAAGGAAATTAGCAAAGAAAGAACCAATGCGAAGTCCATGAGGATTGTGATTCACTCTGTTGCATTCTGCATGTGAACCAAAACACAAAGCAAGCAGGCATCCTCTACATTTAGAAGTGTGGCATACAGAATCCAGCATTCCCCTTCAGTGACATAGTTGCAAACACTGATCTTCTTTTTCAGTAATGTTTAAAGTAATGCAGATTTTTTCTAAGCACATGTTTTGAAATCCTGAGGACGTAGATTTTAAAAAAAGTAAGCTTCCACAAGATAAAGACAGCAATCTCACCACAGAGCTACATTTGCAATGGTCTGTTTGGCTTGACTGGTGGAAATCATAACGATCACTTATATAAGGGGAAACAAATCTTGCTGACTGTATCGGATGAGAGCGCTTCAGCCAGTCGAGGCTGTTAAAAATTATCAAAATCCTGAATGGCAAAGGCTTAGCCTAATATGTGACTCAACCCTTGGTTACATTCTTGTCCTTTTCAGATAAGATTAGACAATGACAATTTTTGTTTTTAACCATGCTCGGCACAATAAAATATTTAATATCTCACACTTTGAAAGTGCCTTCACATTGCCTAGTTACTATTATAATTTGTAACTGCCTGCAAGTCATTTCATACACCGTACAGGATCACCACTGCAGATAACAACTCTGTTCCTCTAAAGACATATGCAGAGTTGCCACAGAGTTCACTGTGACCCGATTTCAAGGTTTCTCTCTATAGCCGGGCTCCCGATTCCACAAGAGACAACATTCCACTTTACAAGACTCATCCATGTCTGTTTGCAAATGAGTGAATGTTCAATGAAACTGAACTGCACTAGAGAGGCTTAAAAGAAAGAATCCAGTTACTTATTCTCGGAAGCTATAAAATGAAAGGAAAGATGTTAACTCAAAGAGTTAATTCAAAGTGTCGGATGCCACGCTACACTTCCTGCTAAAAGCCTCAAAAAATAAAATGTTATTAAATAAAAGGGAAGGATTCCATATCAGACAATAGTTGATTAAAATTCAGCTCCTGACAGAGGTGTTAAAGGAAAGGATTTAGGGCAGTATATGCAAATTTGAGTGCAAGTCTGAACAGGGAAAATACCTCTGGCTTTCAGGCTACACACAGGGCCAGATCTTCAGTTGGTGTAAATGGGCATCAGTTGAGCTACATTGATTTACACCAACTGAGACTCTGGCTGACTGAGCCCATCTGCTTTCCCTGAGTTTCAGATGCCCTAATGCCGTTGTCTCCACTAACACCATCCTAAGGCTCTGTAAGGAAAGACCGTAGGAATGTCTCAAGGAGTACAAAAGCATGACATTTCACCCAGGGAAACTTTCGGTGCCTGCCAAGCATTAAAGACAGCAAAAGGCTAGTTAGGCAAAAAAAGAAAACCCACAAGGCTGAGTATGTCCAGAGTTTGCTGGATAATGGAAAACTGCAAACATCAGCACTTCAGCTTTGCTGGAAGCCAGATTGTGAATAAAGTATTTCTCTGTGAAGGGATTCCCAGCTGGCTTGAAGCTCTACCAGGCAGCATTCTGTATAGCAGGCACACGTGTGGGAATATTGTGTTAATGCAGCAAAGCTGCTTTCATAATAATCCATTGTTATATTGCATTTTAAAAGCCGAACACTTGGTACTCCCCTGTGCGTTCTGTGGAGAGCAAAATTCTCTGAACTTGGGCATTAGGCCTAACCTAGGAGTAAGCAGGTAAAGGAAAGAAACAAGGATCCCTTCCCCAGACAGCTGACTGCTGCCGAGAGGAGATCATCATAAGAATACCGGGCACATTGCTGACCAGCAAATCAGGCTCACTAAACAGGGAGCATCCCAGAGGACCGAAGGGGTCACTGGAACCAAAGGGAGGACAGCATGCCTTTTAAAGAGGCAGGAGGAAGCTAAGAGGACTGCTCTATGTCCATAGATGATCTAAAAAGTCAATGCAAACCTGTTTTCCCCAGACAAAAAGCTGTGTGTGATTCCAGATGGGAAGCAATGCCCCTAAAATAAGCTGATTCTATCGCCGTCTGCTGAGCTAACATAGTCCCTGGTGTTTTTATATTCTTTAATATGTATATTGCCGTAGCCCTAGCCCTGGCTGAGATCAGGGCCCACTGTTCTGGTCACTGTACAGTCACATATAAAACTGCCCCCCTGCCCTAGAGATCTTATCTAACTAGACAAGACAGCCAGCTGGTGGGAGGGCAAACAGAGGCAGAGGGGAAGTGACTTGCCCAGGATCACACGGCAAGACAGCAGCAGAGCTAGAAACAGAACCCAGGTTTCCAGATTCCACATCTTGTGCCCTTCCCACTGGACCACACTGTCTTCATAGAATCATAGAATTCAAGATCAGAAGGGACCATTATGATCATCTAGTCTGACCTCCTGCAAGATGCAGGCCACATAAGCCGATCCACCCACTCCTGAAATAATTCTCTCCCTTGACTCTGCTGTTGAATGCTCCAAATCATGATTTAAAGACTTCTAGTAGCAGATAATCCACCAGCAAGCGACCCCTGCCCCATGCTTCGGAGGAAGGCGAAAAACCTCCAGGGCCACTGCCAATCTACCCTGGAGGAAAATTCCTTCCCAACCCCAAATATGGCGATCAGCTGAACCCCAAGCATGCGGGCAAGACTCTCCAGCCAGACCCTCTGGAAAAAGGCTAACAATATCCTATCATTGACCCTTTGTACTAATTACCATTGTGGCATGTTATTGACCTATTGACTAAACCCGTTATCCTATCATACCATCCCCTCCATGAACTTATCTAGCTTAATCTTAAAGTCATGGAGGTCCTTCGCCCCCACTGTTTCCCTCGGTAGGCTGTTCCAGAATTGCACTCCTCTGATGGTTAGAAACCTTCGTCTAATTTCAAGCCTAAATTTCCTGACTGACAATTTATATCCGTTTGTCCTCGTGTCCACATTAGCACTGAGCTGAAATAATTCCTCTCCCTCCCTGGTATTTATCCCTCTGATATATTTAAAGAGAGCAATCATATCTCCTCTCAACCTTCTTTTGGTTAAGGAAAACAAACCGAGCTCCTCAAGTCTCCTTTCATACAACAGGCTTTCCATTCCTCGGATCATTCTAGTGGCCCTTCTTTGTACCCGTTCCAGTTATCTTTCCCATGCTCTCGCTGGAAGTCGCACTGTCCCCTTTCCCAACAGGCTGGCACAGACAGTGTTCTGAACACTTCGTGGGGAAGATTGTTCTGCTTGTGTCAGCAAGCTTGCAAGGAAGTGCTCAGCCCTGCAAGCTCTTCCGTATGAACCGCCTGCAGCCTCTGCAGTCAGCAGGGTGCCAAGTGACACAGAGTGAGTGACATCCTTGTGGAGCAGCAGAGTCCAACTGCCGACATCTGCCGTTTGAGAGAGGGGCAGGTGTGGGGGGACTCAGTTACAGCACAGCAGTGCCCTCACACAATCTGGGTCAGTCTGTGGCCCGAGGAGACAGCCATGTTTTCAGCATGCCCCTGAGCATCTGTGCTACAGCACACTGCAGGCCTTTATACTGCTTAGGAACATGGTTAACACCTGGGCTAGACCAGCTGTCAGTCATGCTAGGGCACTGCCATATTACAATTGGTAACCCAGGTTAGTATTTTCTGTCACGTAGCAGGAGCCAGACTGCTTAAAGCCACTCCAGTCACACGCTGCTCTGAATGTGGCTCTCTTCTAGGTCTATTTTTGTTGAAGGAAGGAAGACTCACCAACCAAGGATGGAGAATAAGGCTGAGGTGCTTTCCAGAGGATTCCCACAAGCTAGATCAGGGATCAGCAACCTTTGGCAAAAGCCCCCTGGTGGGCCGGGCCGGTTTGTTTACCTGCTGTGTTTGCAGGTTCAGCCGATCGCTGCTCCAGGCCAATGGGGGCTGTGGAAAGCCGTGCGGACCGAGGGATGTGCTGGTTGCTGCTTCCTGCAGCCCCCATTGGCCTGGAGCGGCGAACCACGGCCAGTGGGAGCTGCAATTGGCTGAACCTGTGGATGCGGCAGGTAAACAAACCGGCCCGGCCCGCCAGGGGGAGTACCCTGGCGAGCCACATGCCAAAGGTTGCCGATCCCTGTGCTAGATGTTTTCATACAGCACCTGCTTAGGCAGACATAATATAAATGCCAAATGCGCCCAAGAGAAGCAGCAGCTAGGTACAATGCTGGAGCAACAGGCCACAAGTGGCACGACCCCCCAAGATCCCCTTTGGTGGCAGTTGGAGGGGGAAGGAAAGGTGTTGGTAAACAGCTCTGATTAAGATTTGATCACAGTGTGTCAAACTGCATTCCCTCCAAGCCATGAAACAATCAGCCACCCTTGGTACAGAAGCCTCATTTGTTACTTACATTCATGTTGTTCGTAGGGTGGATATGAAAGGCGTACGGAGATCAGTATGAAGAAGATAAAGAGAGGCCAAGCAACTTCAATCAGCAGCTGAAACTGGAAAGAAAAGAGACAAGAAGTATTAGGATTTCATATTGAAAATACTAAGGGAGCTGAGATCACCATACAATCCATGTATAAGTCAGTAGAAATATGGTAAGCTTCACACTGGCTCTCTGCCTAGGTGCTCTTAAAGAGTCAGGGGCTGCTCGGTTATGGATTTCAAGAGCCTTTTGGGGTTGTAAAGTGCCACTTACACCGACTATGCAAAACATACCGTAGAGGGCTTACTTCTGGTTGGTTTTCATTCTTGTTAACTTCAGTCTGATGGGTGAAAAAATGATGCTTACCCTCAATGCATCTCACAGCCAGCTAGCTGAAACTTTGGCCTCCTATGTTAGGGATAGCTGAGAAGTGGAGTCCCCCCCCCCACTGCAGCCCTAACCAGGGACTCAGTTCCAGCTGTTAGTTACAGTGGGGTGTATCTGGAATAACACCACTGATGGCACACCACATTAGGGCACACCTGATCCCAGATGGTCGTTTTCAGTCTACAAATTATTTATACCTTGTTCATCCCTACAGGCCCCCAGGAGACTGGGGGCCCATTGTGCTAGACACTGTACATATGTAACCATACACCTCCTGGGTGTGGTGCTCTGTCCCATCTAGTGGCACCGAGACCACTTAGAGACAGAAAAAAATGAGTCTGCTCTACAGCCTTAGCTAAACAGGCAGCTGGCTTTTAGCTCGTGCAGCAGAGACTCATGCACTAAGCTCCAGAGGTCCCAGGTTCGATCCCGCCTGAAGACGACCTGGGTCTGTCAGCGTTACACATACACACAGTGAGACAGTTCTTGATGCAAAGAGCTTGCAACAATCTACATGGACCAGACAAAGGGTGGGAGAAGAGTATTATCCCTATAGTGTTACCTGGATGGGGGACTGAAGTACAGAGACATTGAGTGAATTACCCAAGGTCATGCAGAATGTCTGTACTGGAGCCAGAAATTGAACCTAGAGTGTCTTGTGTCCCTGTCTAGTTCCTTCCTCGCTAAGTTTGGCTGCCCAGAAAGCTTGCCCACACACGCTAGCCCTAAGGTAAGATCAAAACTACGAATTTGAACTTGGTCTCCTTTTGCATTTTTCAAATGTCTCCCACTTTTACAGCAAACATGGAGATTGTTTGTTGGCTCAGGCCTTACCCCTCACTTAAAACCCTCAAGCAAGATTTCAGTTCTGTCCTTACACATGCGCACAGGTCAGTGGGACAAGCAGGGCTGGCTCCAGGCACCAGCTGACCAAGCATGTGCTTGAGGCGGCACCTTGGGGCGGGGTGGCGCTCGGGTTTTGGTTTTTGTTTGTTTTTGGTTCAGCCAGGCACCGCTGGAGGGTTTTTTTGTTTGTTTTTGTTTCGCCGGGCAGAGCTTGGAGGCGGGCCTGGGGCTTGGGTGGTGCGGCGCTCGGTTGGGGGGGGGGGGGCCTTCGGGCAGCACGGCGCTCTTTTTTTTTTTTTTTTTTTTAAACCTTGCAGCAAAAAAAAAAAAAAAAAGTTAGAGGCAGCCCTGGGGACAAGGTCAGGATCTCACTGCAAGGTATAACCCCACATACTGCTCAGTGTCCACATACTAGATCATGAACAACCAAAATTAGTCCCCTGCCATTCAATACAGGACACTGCAGGCAGAGGCGGGGAAGACTTCTGGATATTTACCATCACTCCAGCTAAACTCACCCTGTGCATTAAGGCAATGGTGCATTAACCCAAATGCTATCTGCACCTGCCAGGGAAGCCATTCCAGCTGAGATTCCCACGGCTGGCCCTGCAGGTCCAGTTCCCATTACAATGAATAGAAGTTGGGAATCGATGTCTCTTAGGATGCTTTGCCTCTGAGGCTCACAGCACTGCTTCCAAACCACTCTTTGCCACAAGCACACTGTGCCTATTTATTGGCTCCAGGCTCTGCTGAAGTGACGTTCACAGGGCGTGGTAGTAACCCTGGAGCTCCACCTTTCCAAAGCAAACAGAGAAGAATCTCACCAGTCCCTATAAATATGGCAGAACCTCCTTTCGGGCTACAGGTGTTTACAAGCCAGCGAGTGCTAGGGGGAAACAGAGGTGCTAATGGGAACATGCTTCCTGCTGCACAACCCCGCACTATGGTCCCACTCAGGCATCGCCGGAAACAGAGCTAGGAAGTTCATAGTTGCCTCTAGCTTCCTTTTCTTGGGTCCTCCTGCTGCTGCTGGACAGGTCAGACTTTCCATTGCAATAATGAACAGGAGGGGTAGCGCTAGGTTATCCTCTCCTCCAAGGACTGAGCACAGGGATCCCTATTATCGTCTGCGGTTGGGCTCCGCGCTGCTGAAGAAGACTGGGGCACAGTGGTGGGGGTGGCTTTTCTGAAGCTCCTCGCTGAGACGAAGGCTACCAACCAGCTTCCCTCCACTCCTGCAGCAACGCGACGCACATGAGCGGAAGCCAGGGGGAGGAAGCAGGAATCACTCAGAATCCTCACTACCGAGAGACCTGAGCTAGACCAGGGGTCAAACAGAGCTCCCCCAGCTGGCACAAGATGTCTGCTATCCTAGCCCTGTCCCCATTGCATCAAGCTGCCATTGTCACTCACAGATCCTCCGTTTGCACAAGCAAGTGTGGTAATTACAGAATTAGGCCGGTAATGCTGCACATCGTGGTGGGCGATGTGCCAGGCTTTTAATGGTCTGAAAATGGGCCAATCGATGCTGATTGGCCAACTTGCAGTTCACTGAAGCATGTTATAATGAAGTCCTTCTCTTTCACAGCAGCCATGGAGCTTAGCTGGAGCCGAGGGTCTGCACCCAAGTTCCCTCTAAGCTGCACGGCTGCACAGCAGCCTACCAAGGGCTGCACAGGCGCTCAGGGCTGCAGCCAGGGAGAGGTGCCTCTCCCCTCTGTCCCCCCCGCCCCAGCCCCCGAGCTGCTGTGGGGAGAGAGGGCTGGGGGGAGTCCTCTTTCCCGCCCCGGCCCTGGGGCAGCCTGCATCCCAACCCCCTCATCCCTGGCCCCACCGGAGCCCACACCCCCAGCCAGAGCCCTCACCCCCCTGCACCCCAACCCTGAGTCCCCACCCCCACCCCCGAACCTCTCATCCCCAGCACCGCAACACATCACCTCCATGTTGGTGCACTTAACAAAATTCATTCTGCACATGCATGGGAAAAATAAGAGGGAACATTGGCCTGCTGAGCCTGGTACAGACTGGTTGGATAATGTCCACTTTGTTGAAATACTTGTTTAATAAAGGCATACACAGAAGATAAACTTATGCTTAGGATGGCATTTTAGAAGATGGTTTTGATTGCTGGCTTCATTCCATTCCCCGTCAATCAACTAAAAAAACCTGATCCTCCTCCTTTGGCTTCTAAAGCTCAGTGGGTCTCCCTGCTGCTAATTACATGCATCACTTTTTATTCAATACTATAGTTCCCTTTACAAACGTGGGTAAATAACCCCATCTTTACACATGAAGACAGAGGCACAAGGTCACACAAGAAGTCTAGACTGGAACCCAGGACTCCGCGATAACTACTAGATGATGTTGACTCCCGTGGAATGCAGATAGCAATAAAAAGCTTCTAAACACACGTCCTCAGCTCCAGTCCAGAATCAGTCAGGGACATAATTGCCATGCACACTCCCAGCATTGGTCTAACTCTGCTCCCACTGAAATCAGTGGGCGTTTTAGCATTGTTGGACAACGTAGCTCCTCTGATTTACACCAGCAGAGGATCTAACTCAATGTGAGGGGCCAGTTAGATAGTGAGATCTAGCAGCGTGTATAGGTCTGATCCTTAGCTAGCTAGCTATTTGCAGAGGAATAGAGTAGCAGGAGGAGGTGCTGAATAAGGGGAGTTGAATCAGAACAGTGCGTTTTTGCACAACTGTGACCCCTGCCCCTGGTTTTCCTTTCCTTCCCCCTGCCCTAGGAGCAGTCAGGATACTTTGTACTGGACAACTTCCAACCGCACAAAAGTAACACTTGAGTTGCACACGTCAGGCTGAGCTTTGAACCCAGCTTTTGCAATGCAGCTCAAACTCACTCCAACTTGGAAGCGAAGTTGTGATAGGAAACGTAGGCGGGTGCTGGCTCATTACAGGAGTTCTTGTGGGATGTAAAAATGATATTTAATGTGTCCACACAAACTGTTTTCTGGGTCAGATCTTTGGCTGGTGTAAATCAGAAATGACTTCAATGAGCCTATGCTCATTTATACTAACCTCTAACACAGATACAAACAGAGAATTACCAAGCTAGCCATGAAAATGGTGTAATGGGGATCCCTTTCCTCATTTTTGTTTCTATCATGTAATATTCTTCCCCTCTTGGTATTGCCAGTCAGATCCCACAGCTGGATCATTAGCAAGATAAAGGCCTTGGGGACAGGCACCAGAGAAGGCACTAAAATTACTCTGCCTGAGGCCTTCATTATAAGCTAACTAACGGTTCATTAAAAAAAAATATTAGCACTCTCTCTCATCCAATGGGCTACTAGCCAGGAAAACTACAGCACAGAAGCTATCCAGATGGTACCAAAAAACGTGGATTAAGACAACCAAGAACACAGCCCAAAAGAAGAGCCAGAAGGCCTTTTTCATTGGCAGTCACACGGTTCACTAATTTTCTATATAGGTCACTACGTTTTGGTGGTATCCCCAGATGTCTAATTATGTCCATGTTGCCCAGTAAACTAGTATATTCTGCATGGTCAGTACAGATTAAAACTAAAACTAAATTCCTTTCCCCACCTTCTATTTTGTTCAGAACACATGACTCTCGGAAGGCCTGGGCATAACAAATTCTTGAGATACAGGGGTCAATTCCTCAGCTAGTGCAAACCAGCATAGCTCCACAGACATCCATGGAGCTCCGTCAATTTACACCAAGGGAGGATCTGGATCTGTACATGTTTTGCATAAGAAGGAGAAATAGGGCTATAGAGATGAATGGACAGAATAGCACTATTGGCCACGCTGCAGCCCTCTACTTATATGAGCAGTTCTGCTTAAATCAGTTCACATAAGGCAGGGGTGGGAAAACTTTTTGGCCCGAGGGCCACATCTGGGTATGGAAATTGTATGGTGGGTCATGAACGCTCAAGAAATTGGGGGCTAGGGTGCGGGAGGGGGAGAGGGCTCCGGCTAGGGGTGCGAGCTCTGGGGCAGAGCCAGAAATGAGGAGTCCAGGGTGCAGGAGGTGGCTCCAGGCTGGGGTGTGTGGGGAGGGTGGGGGCTCCAGCTGGAGGTGCAGACTCTGGGGTAAGGCTGGGGATGAGGGGTTGGGGGTGCAGGAGGATGCTCTGGGCTCGGACTGAGGGGTTCAGAGGGTGGGAGGGTCGGGGTGCAGGAGGGGCTCAGGGGTGCAGGCGGCACTTACCTCAAGCAGTTCTTGGAAGCAGCAGCAGCAGCATGTCCCCACTCCGGCTCCTACGCGGAGGTGTGGCCAGGCGGCTCTGCACACTGCCCCGTCCACAGGCGCTGCCCCTGCAGCTCCCATTGGTGTGGTTCCTGGCCAATGGGAGCTGCAGAGGTGGCACTTGGGGCAAGGCCAAGGTGCAGAGCCCCCTGGCTGCCCCTACATGTAGGAGTTGGAGCGGGGACATGCCGTTGCTTCTGGGAGCCATGTGGAGCCAGACAAGCCCCCGACCTTGCTCCCCAGCAGGAGCTCAAGGGCCGGATTAAAACGTCTGAAGGGCCGGATGAGGCCCCCCGAGCCATAGTTTGCCCACCCCTGACATAAGGTCTAGAACAGGTGTTCTCAGCCTTTTCCATGGAAGGATCCCCCTCAATCTATCAATACGTGAAGGACACCTGTTTTAAACTGCAGGTTGAGAACCTATGGGCTAAAGGAGCAGGCTCTGTATGATTGGACCTGATGCAGAATGCATAAAATGGGAGAATCTCAACTACACAGAATTTCCTGGCTTCATCAGCACGCTTGGCATCACTGAGACAGACAGAAAAAGCTAAGGTTAGCTTAGCCTCACTAAGGTCATTTCAACACCTTGCAGGATTGGGTCCTTTCAGAAGCCTAAAATCTGACCATCATATTAATATGGACATTTTTACACGATACATCCTGAACCAGTGTGTCTTGCTCTTTCTTCTATGTCTGGTGGGTTATGAGGCTGCAACTTAGGCAGGCAAACAAAAAGAATGGCTTAAACTTACTGTCTGCCTTCTCCTGTACGTGAAGTTCTTCCATAGCAGCAACCCCAACTGTGTCCAGAAAGCCATCTTCCTTCAGCAAGCCCTGGAAGCTCCCCCTGTGCAGCAGCAGCAGCACACGGCAGGGACACTGTGGCTGGACATTCACTGGAGAGCAAAAATTAGGAGAGGAAAAACTAAGTTATAAACAAAAAGCAAACGAACAAGTACCACATTCTCATCTCACTTGCACCCACGCACCCCTGCTGAACCCAGGGCTGCTGCCAAATTGTTCCATCCTACCCTCATCCAACCCTGCAGACAGCCATGGGTGCAAATGAGTGTGGACTCTGACCCATGGTATTGCTTTCTAGACTAAAATAAATAAAACCCCACCATCCCCAGGAGGGCAATTCCCCTTCTTCCTGCCCATCAAATCTGAAAGCAAAAAACAAAACTAGGAGACAAAGCTCTAGTTACGTACAGCTGCTTTGGAGAATCTCTTGTTTCAGGTTAAACCCTATAGCGATCTCATAAAATGGCTGTGTGTGTTCCCCTCCATATTTTTTTTTTATAATGGTGAAAAAACAGCTATTTGGATGGGAGTTCTGCTATTTTAAAAGCTCCAGTCTCTGGCAGCTGCATCACTTGCAAAAGGCAGCACTACACACTGATCAGTGGCCGAAGTGCCCATAATGGGGGGAAACATGGGTCAGCCGAGCACGTTTGTATGGCACACAATAGGCATGTCAGGGCATACGCAATAGCAAATGCATCTATGCTTGATGGGTGAAGGCAGTAGAAAAGCATCTCTTCCCAACCTTGCTAGGGAGGTGTAGTGCTATGCTTGCTAAGATGCCACTGATGCACCTTCTTCAACATAGAGGTCTGATCAACCAATGCTCTGCATCTTGCATAGTCATTCACAGTGGTGTGGCGCGTAAAATGCTCCCAAATCATAGAACATGAGGGTTAGTGCAACCCCCTGCTCAAAGCAGGACCAATCCCCAATTTTTGCCCCAGATCCCTAACTGGCTCCCTCAAGGATTGAACTTGCAACCCTGGGTTTAGCAGGCCAATGTGCAAACCACTGAGCTATCCCTCCCCCCCAGGCAATTGGTAGCATTTCACACTCACTTTGCACTGGTGTAAGTAACTACACAAGGTGCAGGATAACACAGAATCCAATTCCTAGTTTATTTTGCTGTCAATTTATTAATAGTACAAAAAGTTAATAGGGTGGATTTTCTATGTTATAAAAGCTTTAACCGGTTATATAAAACACACTGAGCTATAGCTACCCCTCCTTGATATTAGTTACATGGAGAACACACACATATGCTTTTGATAATCTTCTGACATACCAGTGCCTTGGCAGAGTGATTCTAAATTGCATTCCTGCTTGCAAAGTGCAGTGAAAGCATTCCCAAAATTCATAAACAAGATATGAACATAAAACTTGGATGAAATTCTCTGGCCTGTGTTATGCAGGAGGTCAGACTAAATTATCATAATTTGGCCTTTAAAAATCTGTGACTCTACAAACGTCCAGACCAATCAATCAGTTCTTTTTAATCTCGTCAAAGACTAAACATCAATATCACAAAGTTACACATCAGTGACCTTCAGATTAAAACCTGGATGAGAAAAGGTGACATTTTCATAATGTAACTACCAAAACCAATTAAACCAAACTGCTATTATATCAAATTCCTAGGATGACCACGCTGTTGTAGGACAACAGAGCTGCTTAACACTAGCAAATGAGCAGGAGAACAAGAGAAGAGGCTCCCTACAAGAACCAACAACCAACATGGATCTAAATGAAGTGATCAATGTTATCACATAATCACCTCAAGTATATAGTCAGTATAGGTCCATTTACATCATTGGATTCTGCAGGATCTAGAAATGTTCTTCATCCACAGCTGCCCCTCTCCACAGTCAGAAAATGCCTCAGTGCTCTCTGCAAAGGGAATGCCTCACTCTAGATTCCCTGTGGTTGGACAACGCTGCCTCTGATGTTCCAGCTGCACATACATCTGGTTCGTGGCATTCACCAGAGACATCCTAAAAGCGAGGTGCTGACAGGCTCCGCAGAACATCCAAAGGAAAAAATCTGGCCTCTGATGAGGAGGTCAAAGGACAAGCTTTGGCCTCCAAGGACTCCCCTCAAACACCTCCCACCAACAGCATGCTTACTTTCCTGCTGGATCACAGAGAGGTTGCAGTGCGGCTCTGTTAAGTATCAATGTTAAATATTTCAAGCTGTAACAAAACATAATCCAGAAAAGAAACTAAGTAGGAACATTACCACCCCCTCTATCCACTCATGCAACAGGGCATCTGAAAGCATTTTCTTTCAGAGTCTCAGTGAGCAATCTGAACATTACTGGTATCTTAATGCAACAGACATGGACTCTCTGTGATCACTAACAGTGCAAAGACGACTCTAGTGGAGTGTCCTAGCGACTAGATGGGGACACACTTGTTTTTCAAGCATTTGCCACACAGTCACTAACCCTGGGCCATGAATCCATGATTCCCCCTTTCCTAATCCCCACTGAAGCACAGCAAAAAGGATTCATCCCTTTCTTGCATAGGGCCTGATCTTGCACCCATCTTAATTACTAGCTCATTTGCTAGTAATTAAGTAAACAAGAGTTTACAAACTGAGCTTAGCCCAGATTCATTGGCTCCAATACTCATGGTCCTACAACAGAGGCAGTATGGAAATTCAAGCAGTATTTTGTGGGATGCTTCTTCTGAGAACTAATCACTAGGTAGTTGGGATAATCCACTTCAGTGGAAAACCAGAGGCCTGGAATGGGTGCAGAGCAACACTGTCCAGAACCCAGCGCTTAGAATCTGGAAGTAAAACAGCAAGAACTGACTTTATTAGGCACAAGAGATTCACTCAGCTGAGTGAAACTGATCAGTGGGAAGTTTGGGCCACAAAAATCCATAGGATGGACAAAGCCAGGACTTGCCAGATAAACTGGGTGCTGCATGTGTTATTCCAAACTGTACAAACCTGTTCATGTCCACCTCTCGGCTATCTACAACTACTAATCTGATGACTACATACAGAGACATCCGGAGTATCTGTCAGACATCAACAAAGATTGGGCAAAACACTTCTGTGCATGCCGAAAGCTGGCTCTGATTTTAACTGACTTGAGAGGCTGACAGATGTGGTTCTTTTGTGACATAATTTAGGTAGCTCCCCAAATTCACTACTAATGCACCAGAAAATTCCTAGTGGGTAAGAATCTCTGTACAAAATGACCCCCACCCCCCCAAGCCTCCTTCAGATATTTCAGACACTTGTTTTTCCAACTGTCCAAGGATGAGAATTAAAACACCACCTGCGGGAAGATCCTTGCTATAGCAGACACCACTAGGTCAGCTAGAGTTTAAAGTCCATGAGCATTTCCACTCTCACCTATTTTGATAGGTTTTCAGCACAGCTGTAAAAATCCAGTCCGACTTGCAATAGAGAAGTGCAATGCTACAACAACAGAGTTCAGCCAGTTTCAGCAGAGACTCTATGCCTTTCCTCTTCAAGTAACATTTTGTGAGCCATTAGTACATACCATGAACCCTAAAAGTACCAAATGCAGGAGTGGAGGCATGCAAGTAAACTTATGTTCTATGAATTCACTACTATAGGTTAAATTCTCTCTTGGTGTAAATTGAGGCCGCTCTACTGAAGTCAATGGATAGCCACCCATTTACACCAACAGAGAATTTGGTCCTTTCAATCTATTGCGTAATTTGTTTTTCTATATCCCATATTCTCCAACAAGACAGCAAGAAGTCCCTTAACTCTGGCAGATGGTGAGGTCTGGAGTGAGCTTTATTGTCTACAACTGTCCTGCATACACTCATCACAATGCACAGGGCTTACTACTGCAAGTAATCCAGCTATTCCCAGGTGCAAGAATGCAGGGGCGGCTCTACAAATTTGGCCACCCCAAGCAGTCATGCCCGGGAGGCGCCCCCGAGCCGCGGGAGCAGCGGACCTCCCGCGGGCATGACTGCGGAGGGTCCGCTGGTCGCTCGGCTGGACCTCCCACAGCTGCGGGCGGTTCGCTGGTCCGGCGGCTCCGGTTGAGCTGCCGTGGGACCAGCGAACCGTCCGCAGTCATGCCTGCGGGAGGTCCACTGGAGCCGCCGGCTGAGCGTCCCCTCCGCAGTCATGCCTGCGGCAGGTCCGCTGCTCCCGGGGCTCCGGTGGACCTCCCGCAGGCATGACTGCGGCAGGTCCACCGGCCCAGCCTGCCGCCCCCCCGGGAAAGGGCCGCCCCAGGCGGGTGCTTGCCCCACTGGGCTCTGGAGCCGGCCCTGCAAGAATGAACAGAAACAGGCCGGCAGAAAAGATTCTGTGATGTATCTGCATAACCTTCATTTTCATACCCACTCAAGAGACACAAGCTCAACTGCCAGCTCTGTCACAAGCTCCCTGTAGGTCCTTGGGCAAGTCACTTCTCTTTCAGTTCCCTCAATGAGACATCGGGATAATCATTCTTCCTTTGGCAGTCTTGCCTATTTAGGATTGTAAGACCTTCAGGACAGACACCGTGTCTCTTACTAAAGTGGCTGTACAGCACCTAGCATAACAGAGTCCTGATTGCAGTTAGAGCCTTTAGGTGCTACCAGAATTCAAATAATAAAAAGAACTGATTGCTACTTAGAGCACGGAACTGGGCTGTGATTGCACATCTGGAGCAGCGTTATTTCTGCACAGAGCATTCTCTGCACAGAGCCCAGTGATGTTAGTAGATACAAGGGAGGGTTGAATACAATCTAAGCTCTCTGCTAAAGAACAAGCAAGAACAAATCAATGGTCAGGAGGCCCCTCTGCATTTGATCACAGGAAAACACGACAAGACTCTCAATCCAGAACTCTGGTGGGGGAGGTTATTCTCTGTCCTCACAGAGAAACGAGTGTATATCAGATTTTATGTGAATAATTTGGCAGAGAATACTCTGCCTAAGCTCATGCACAGCTCCATGGGTTCGGCTGTGCACACCACTGTTCTGATACTAGCCAAGGTGAGGATGAGAAGACAGATCTCTGGCCACTTGTCTGTACAGGGTGCAGTCTACCCTATCAGCAATTGGCTGAATATCATCCACACCCACCAAAAAAAATCCAAAGGAGGGAGCCAGGAGAGAGAAATGTGTAAGTTCTCCCCTCTCACAGCATCCCCCAGATCATTCCACTGGGTGTGTGGGTGTTAAACACCCCCCCCCCCATTAGTGAGTGGTTCATGTCACAGCTCCGGGCAACTGTACTTGTATTCTCCCTCTGTGGCCGGCCCAGGACACCGAAGGCTCCCAGCTCCTCATTCATCACTACTCTTGGGTAGAGACCCCAGTTTCCAGGCTGCCCAGCTCCCTGCCTACACTATGATATTTGCAGAAAGCTATCCTGCCTAAACCAGTGTCTGCACTTTGCTTTCCCTCCAGACTCTATGAACAGTATAATGGCCCACAGTTATAAGTTACTACACAGCCCTTTCTAACAAGCAAGCACACTTATTCTTAAGATGAAAGCATAAGAGAGAAAAAAAACTATTAAAAACTATAAAAAAAATCCTACATGCATGCTAAAAAGCTTATCGGAGATCACCCTAACTTCAACCGTGGTCTCTGGTAGGTGTGAGATCCTCCAAACTCACAACAAGGTTCTCTCTGTGGTTACAAGTTCATAACTGTTTCAGATTAAGAAACAGAACCCTGATTGGGCCGATCAGCCTATTTCTTTATACTGGGAGGCAGTGACCATGAGATGGTCGAGTTCAGGATCCTGACACAAGGAAGAAAGGAGAGCAGAAGAACAGAGACCCTGGACTTCAGAAAAGCAGACTTCAACTCCCTCAGGGAACTGATGGGCAAGGTCCCCTGGGAGAATAACATGACGGGGAAAGGAGTCGAGGAAAGCTGGCTGTATTTTAAAGAATCCTTATTGAGGTTGCAGGAACAAACCATCCTGATGTGTAGGAAGAAAAGTAAATATGGCAGGCGACCAGCTTGGCTTAACAGTGAAATCCTTGCTCGTCTTAAACACAAAAAAACAGCTTACAAGAAGTGGAAGATTGGACAAATGACCAGGGAGGAGTATAAAAGTATTGCTCAGGCATGCAGGAGTGAAATTAGGAAGGCCAAATCACACTTGGAGTTGCAGCTAGCCGGAGATGTTAGGAGTAACAAGAAGGGTTTCTTTAGGTATGTTAGCAACAGGAAGAAAGTCAAGGAAAGTGTGGGCCCCTTGCTGAATGAGGGAGGGAACCTAGTGACAGAGGATATGGAGAAAGCTAGTGTACTCAATGCTTTTTTTGCCTCTGTCTTCACAGACAAGGTCAGCTCCCAGACAGCTGCACTCTGCAGCACGGTATGGGGAGGAGGTGACCAGCTCTCTGTGGAGAAAGAAGTAGTTCGGGACTATTTAGGAAAGCTGGACGAGCACAAGTCCATGGGGCCGGATGCGCTGCATCCGAGGGTGCTAAAGGAGTTGGCCGATGAGATTGCAGAGCCATTGGCCATTATCTTTGAAAAATCATGGTGATCGGGGGAGGTCCCGGATGACTGGAAAAAAGCTAATGTAGTGCCCATCTTTAAAAAAGGGAAGAAGGAAGATCCAGGGAACTACAGGCCAGTCAGTCTCACCTCAGTCCCTGGAAAAATCATGGAACAGGTCCTCAAGGAATCAATCCTGAACCACTTAAAGGAGGGGAAAATGATCAGGAACAGTCAGCATAGATTCACCGAGGGCAAGTCATGCCTGACTAACCTAATTGCCTTCTATGATGAGATAACCGGCTCTGTGGATGAGGGGAAAGCAGTGGATGTGCTATTTCTGGACTTTAGCAAAGCTTTTGATACAGTCTCCCACAGTATTCTTGCCAGCAAGTTAAAGAAGTCTGGGCTGGATGAATGGACGGTAAGGTGGATAGAAAACTGGCTAGATGGTCGGGCTCAACGGGTAGTGATCAATGGTTCCATGTCTAGTTGGCAGCTGGTATCAAGTGGAGTGCCCCAAGGGTCGGTGCTGGGGCCAGTTTTGTTCAATATCTTCATTAACGATCTGGAGGATGGTGTGGACTGCACCCTTAGCAAGTTTGCAGATGACACTAAACTGGGAGGAGTGGTTGATACGCTGGAGGGTAGGGATAGGATACAGAGGGACCTAGACAAATTAGAGGATTGGGCCAAAAGAAATATGATGAGGTTCAACAAGGACAAGTGCAGAGTCCTGCACTTAGGACGGAAGAATCCCATGCACTGCTACAGACTAGGGACCGAATGGCTGGGCAGCAGTTCTGCAGAAAAGGACCTAGGGGTTACGGTGAACGAAAAGCTGAATATGAGTCAACAGTGTGCCCTTGTTGCCAAGAAGGCTAATGGCATTTTGGGTTGTATAAGTAGAGGCATTTCCAGCAGATCGAGGGACGTGATCATTCCCCTCTATTCAGCACTGGTGAGGCATCATTTGGAGTACTGTGTCCAGTTTTGGGCCCCACACTACAAGAAGGATGTGGATAAATTGGACAGAGTCCAGCGGAGGGCAACAAAAATGATTAGGGGGCTGGAGCACATGACTTATGAGGAGAGGCTGAGGGAACTGGGATTGTTTAGTCTGCAGAAGAGAAGAATGAGGGGGGATTTGATAGCTGCTTTCAACTACCTGAAAGGGGGTTCCAAAGAGGATGGATCTAGACTGTTCTCAGTGGTAGAAGATGACAGAACAAGGAGTAATGGTCTCAAGTTGCAGAGGGGAGGTTTAGGTTGGACATTAGGAAAAACTTTTTCACTAGTAGGGTGGTGAAGCACTGGAATGGGTTACCTAGGGAGGTGGTGGAATCTCCTTCCTTAGAGGTTTTAAAGGTCAGGCTTGACAAAGCCCTGGCTGGGATGATTTAGTTGGGTTTGGTCCTGCTTTGAGCAGGGGGTTGGACTAGATGACCTCCTGAGGTCCCTTCCAACCCTGAGATTCTATGATTCTATGAAAAATCACTCTTAAAGTGCCAGATAAGAATGAACTTTTGGAACAAAAAAAGTGTGGTTTGCCTGGGGAATGGCTAAGGGACAGTGAATGCAAATACCCCTCCTGCAGTTATGCAAAACCCCATCTTTTTGTAGCTTAATAAACTTAATATCTCCAAAGGATATTGCAGGAAATTGCCAAATCTGCCACAGTGCAGCCCACTCAACTGTCCATGCCCTTTCCCCAGTTTCAGGGGGTAGCCGTATTAGTCTGTATCCACAAAAACATGGAGTCCGTTGGCAACTTAAAGACTAATAGATTTATTTGGGCATAAGCTTCCATGGGTAAAAAACCACTTCCTGCATCTGAAGTGGTTTTTACCCACAAAAGCTTAAGCCCAAATAAATCTGTTAGTCTTTAAGGTGCCAACGGACTCCTTGTTGTTTTTCCCCAGTTTGTTCCCTATACCTCTGTCTTCTGAGTGGCTCTCCAACTCTACAGAGGGCAGGAGAGATTTCAGTGCAGAGGCCACCATCTGCACATGCCATCTGTGGGACGATCCGGCAGTGCAGCAGAAATCGTTAATTTTAGCGATAAACTATCACAGTGGAGCATCTTTGCCGTAAGTGCTGCAGGTTCATTAACAAAAGGTGTGCTTCAAGTCATCATTTGTTATTGGCACAACACTCCTCCACTGCTCAGAATCAGAGTATTCCGAAGTGCCTCTAACCCAGTCGGCCAGGAGTCCCCCAGAGACGGACCCAGTCCCAACAGAAAGCTGTATTTTACAGATTTAGAATTTAAACAGAGAAAAGCTGCTGTGGCAGAGAATCCATCCCTGCCTCTCTTCCCTCCCCTCTTCCATTCCTGGGGTCTGTACTCAGCAAACATACAACAGCCTTCAAAAGAATCTGTCTGCAAACAATGCAGCTGTTTGCTCTAGGACAGGGAAAGACCTTTCCTCTAGAAAATAAATCACTATTTAGACAGGGAACATAGCAAACTAATCAAATCCCAGGGGATCCGGATGTTTCAGAATATTGATAATGGGCTACAGAGTCTTTAACCTATAGATCACCAGCCCTGGTCAGCGGTGACTGACAGCTGTTACCAGCTGATGAGAGTTCAGTGGCCCATGTTAAATAACTTCAGTGGCCTCAGTCCAGTTGTTAGTGGGCAAGAATCGACACCACAAAAGCAACCACTACAGCTGGCAGTTCTGCAGAGGCCAAGGACTGAGGGGCCATGGAGACTGGCATGGTCTCACCAGGGCAAGTTTGAAGCACACTGGCTGGACAGTGGGTTTGCACTGTCACTGCTTGTGCTGTCCCTGAGGAGACTAAGCCTCCTAAGCAGAGCTGTAATTAGCCCCAGCACCACCCAGCCCCCCCAAAACACACACTCCAGCACCGCCCGGCCCTGCGGAAACACCCCCCACCAGCGCTGCCTGCCCCGCGCAAACAAACCCTCCTTCCCCCGCGCCGCCCCGCCCAACCAGCTGTGGGCTGAAGGGGGTGGGGTGGGGGAAGAGAAGAAACGGCAGGCATAGAGTGACCGGATCACAGCAGTAAAATAGGACCAGCCCCGTCCCTGCTCAGCCCCACCATCACACCCCTCTTCACCCACTAGCCCCCTGCTGGCTTGCTGCGTCCCTCCTAGTCAGTCCCCCACCCACCACTCGCCTCCTTTCACCTTCTCCCTCCCCTGCCAGAAACCCTCATGCCCGCCCCTAGAGCCCCTGCTGGCTCACTGCTCGCCTCTTTGCCCACCTGGCACTTGCCCACCCGCTCGCCCCCTCACCCCCAAGTATAAAGCCTCATTCAAAGACCCAGGGGGTCACTATATTACTGCACACAGCAGTCAGTCAATGCAGTTGTAGATAAATCTCTGCATTATACATTTTTGTATAACTTTTATATGACTTTGTATCCAACCCTGGTAATATGTTATAGGGGGCCCCTGAGGTACTATAATTAAGGTAAAAGAAAAATGTCTTTTTGCTAGAAGTAGAATAAGATCTTCCCCCCACTTTGTAATCAATGGCCCTGTTGAATGAAGGAGGTGTGACTGAGCAAGGCGTGGAAGGCAGCACCTCCAGACAGCTGCAGCCCTGGGAGAGGGGCTGGGAGCCAGACCAAGGACAATCAAACTTGTCAAGCGGGCTGACTAGAGAAGAGCAGACATACTGACGGCCTTGGGGTTAGGAGCAAGCACCTTCGTTTGGGAAAGCAGCAAAGAGTCCTGTGGCTAACAGACGTTTTGGAGCATGAGCTTTCATGGGTGAATCCCCACTTCATCCGATACATGC
Source organism: Mauremys mutica (assembly GCF_020497125.1). NCBI lineage: Eukaryota > Metazoa > Chordata > Testudines > Geoemydidae > Mauremys > Mauremys mutica. The sequence continues at coordinate 123,950,399 of NC_059077.1, forward strand.
ATCCGACAAAGTGGGTATTCACCCACAAAAGCTCATGCTCCCAAACGTCTCAGTCTATAATGTGCCACAGGATTCTTTGCTGCTTTTACAGATCCAGACTAACACGGCTCCCCCTCTGATACTTCCTTTGGGAACACCCTCTTTGCAGCATTGGGACAACCCACAGCCCAGAGAAAAGCAGCAAAAAGGACCAAAAGACAGTCCCAGATTTTGAATCTGGGAGATTCGCCCCACTCCAGCCACCGACTCGCTGCTCACCTCCTCACCCCCAGTAAAAAGCCTCATTCAAAGACCCACTATATTAATGCACACAGCAGTCAATCAATGCAGTACCAACAATTAAAATACTGAAAATGGATGCCCCCCTCCATCCACCGACTCGCCTCCTCACCCTCCCCTCCAGGTATCGGGGCGGCAGGTTTATAGAAATTTTGATTGTGCCCAGAACACTCAGAGCTCGCCCCCACCCCCGAACGCTGCTCCCCACCTGCCTAAGGCTCTGCGAGGGAGTTTGGGTGGGGGGAGGAGGTCTGGGGTGCAGGCCCTGGGTTGGGGCAGGGGACTGGAGTGTAGGACGCTTGAGAGGATCAGCTCTGGGATGGAATCTGGGATGCAGGCTCTGGGAGGGAGTTTGGGGGCAGGAGAGGGTGTGTGGGAAGAGGTGAGGGTACAGGCTCTGGGATGGGGTTTGGGTGCTGGGTGCAGGCTCTGGGCTGGGGCAGGGCCTCTGGGTACAGGCTCTGGGATGGAGTTTGGGTGCTGGGTGCAGGCTCTGGGCTGGTGCACAGGGTGGGGTGCAGGATGGGTGCAGGCTCTGGGACAGAGTTTGGGGGCCGGAGAGGGGGTGGTGGGTGCTGGGGTGGGAGGGGAGGGGACTGCCATCACATGTGGCTTCCTTCCTTCCCTGCTGCCCCCCGCCATAGCCTCACTGGTGGTGGGGGATGGGGCTACCCCTTGCCCAGTGTTTGCAGGAGTGGTGGCTGGGGGAAGGAGCCACACTCACCGAAGTCCAAGCAGCTGCTTAGGTGAGTGAGGTCCACTGCCAATGATCCAGTGTCTCCCACCGGAAGCCCCCTCAGCGTCTCCTCTAGGTGGGTGCCGGGGGAGGGGAGGGCTGCGAAGCACGTGTGCGCCTCCTCCCACCCCTCCTGACGTGCAGCAGCTGACTGCCGGCTCTCAGCCCTCTGCCGGCCAGCCGGCGACTCTTGTTGCCATAGAGGCAGCAGCAGCCGGGAGAGCCAGGCACCCCTTGGCTTTGCGCGCCTGAGGCAAGTGCCTCACTCACCTTGCCCTGGTTACGGCTCTGCTCCTAAATTATCTATTCAGCCTCTTGCACGAGCAATGAGGATTAAATGCAGAGCCTACTGAAATCAATGGTTGACTTCGTGGACTTTGGATCAGGTTCTAAAATGAATCTTATCAAACCAAACCAGAGTAGCCATAAAAACAATTCAAGAGCTGGAAAAAATGTCTTGCAGCAAGACACTGAAAACGTTCAGCCTGTTTAGCTTATTAAGAAGAAGACTGTGAAGTGACTTGACTACAGTGTACAAGAACCTTCTCTTGGGGAGAAGGTACTGAGGGCTAAGGGGCTCTTTAATCTAGCAGGCAAAGGCACAAGAATCAATGGCTGAAAGCTGAAGCCAGATAAAAATGTGTGCCTTATTTCAAATTTGAGTTTAACAGTGATAGCGATTAACCACTAGAACAAGCTACCAAGGGAAACAGTTGAGTCTCCATCTCTGATGCCTTTCTGGAAGTTACGCTTTAGCCAAACACAAGTTACTGGGTTCAACATAATGTAACTGGGTGAAATTTAATGGTCTGTCAGATACCGACTAACTGAACTAAAGGTCCCTTCTGGCGTTAAACTCTGACTCAAGGCATGAAACGTCTTTTATTTACTTTCCTTTAAGTAATTCCAGGCTGCATTTGGTAAATAATCACAACAATCCTCCATCTTGGCAAGGGGTTAGACTAGATAACCCTTGTGGTCACTTCTATCCCTATGGTTCTAGGCTTAGCGTTGCAAAGCCCTTACTTGTAGTATTGTGGTAATGCTAGAGCTCCCTGCTGAGATCGGTGCCCCACTGTGCCAGGTGCTGTACATACAAATAGCAAGAGACCATCCCTGCCATGAAGAGTTACCATTCCGAATAAACAAGTCAAAGGAAGTGCTATTATCCCTATTTTGCAGATGGAGAACTGAGGCACAGACCAGAGAGAGATTAAGGCCTTAAACCTCAAAAGTGTTTAAGTGTAACTCCCATTGGAGTCCATAGGAGTTAGGTGCCTAAATACCTCTGGGGATCTGGGCCTAAGTGACTTTCCCAAGGTCACATAAGGCGCCTGCCACAGACCTGGGAATTATATGCAGTTCTCCTAAATCCCAGTCTTCAGCCTTCACCATCTGCCTGAAAGCTCTTCAAATCAGATGTCAAATTCCAGCTTCTCCTAGCACAATGGGATACAGCAGCTACAACTAAGAGCTTTTTCTACGTAGTTACATATGTGATCACTGCCTTTAACAGGACAAGAAGTTACCATAACAAGGTGCAGAAATCTGGAGAAAAGCTTATATTAAAACTCTAATAGTTACAGTAAACTCTTCAACTTTAATTGGACCAATGGACTTAAGGCAGACAGCTTTAGACTTAGTTCTGGTCAAGTCGAGAGAGAAAGCACCGCTAACAGCATGTGCACGCAAGGCAAGCTTTCATTGATACTGGTGCTAAAATAGTAATGGATTCCATGGCAAAGGGGTTTGTGAAATTCTTTGGGACAACAAAGAGAGAGATCTGAGTCCCAGTATCTATTACGTGCTCAACACCAGCTCACACAAAGACCTAAACTCTTGAACAACTTTCCAAAGTGTGCAGCTTTCAATTGGACTGGGCCCTGGGTTTCTCCAAAAGCCTTCTCTAGAAGTGCCACAGAATTGTCAATTTCCACCTGGAGGGCCAGTGGAGATGGGGAGTCAGGACCCCAGTTTGACAAGTCAGTCAAACAATGGTACTTTGATGGCAATAAAAAAATACTTTGTGCTTTTAGAACATCTTTCCTTTAATGAAGCCAAGTCAAGTTACAGAAAGTTGTTAAAGCATCACTAGCCTTACTTTACAAATTGGGAAACCAAGACAGAAGTTAAGTGACTTACCCAGGATCATCCAGTAAACTGGAGGCAGAACTGGGAATACAAATCAACAGACCCCAATTCTCAGTCTCCTGGTCTAAGTGCTAGAAAGCACTGTAGCAGCATAACAGTATCAGCTGTAGATAAGAGCTTTGAACCTACAACTCTCTAGCTGCAGCACAGGACTGCCATCAACTGAACCCACAGTCACTGGAAACAGCTTTCAGAATTCCCAAACGCTAGCTTCTATATCACTCAGGTTTTCCATATAGGCAAATCCAGCCCCCAATTTCCTATACAGCCTTAAAACTTCATTCTGTAAGAGCTCCCCCCTGCTTAAATCACTGGTTTGTATTTGCAGCTCTCCTTTTTGCAGCACATCCAGGCAACTGCTGACTCAGCAGGCAATAGGGAAGAGTTTAATCACACAATAATTACTCTTGGTTGATAGTTATGGGCAAGATCCTCAGCTAGTTTACATCATTTCATGCCAGCTAACAATCTGGGCCTGTGTGTGTTAATAAACATATCCAAGTCTTGTTCTCTAATGCTTAAAAATAAAAACAAATTCACATTTTAACCAAGACTAAAGTGATTTGCCTGCCATCTTAATAGTATGCACTTTTATTGCTGTGAAAGTCAAACAATGAAGGCAGCTTGAAATTTAAAAAAAGGAAAGAAAGCTTTGCACTAACTTGCAGTGTGTATGGTAACTTTCTTGTATCCCTAGTCTCACCAGACTGGAAGTTTACAATGTGAAGCACAGTGACAAAATTACAGGAAGTTGCTTAAATAATCTCAGTTCACATAGTGATTCAGTCTCTCGGATCTAAACAAAACTCCTTGGCTTGATACCCAAATCACTTTAAATAGGATCCCTCAGGATATATATGCCCAGTGAAAGTGAGTGGGGGGGAGAGGGAGAATGTAGTGAGTGGGGGGGCAGGGCCTCAGGGAAGGGGCAGGGCTAGGGTGTTCGGTTTTGTGCGATTAGAAAGTTGGCAGCCCTAACCATTGGGTTACTAGTACCTCCAGGTCTTTGGAGGATGCCCTTATTGCTATACAGCAGTTTCTCACCTTTTCCTTTTGGGATCTTCCTGCTGACATAGCATATCAGTAGGATCAATGTCAGTGGACTGAGGGCCGACCCCTGGTGCCATCTGACTTCTCCTTCAAAGGGACCTATAGTTCCAAAACATGTTCAGCATACTCATTCAGCTGACATTATTAAATCCTCAGACGCTCTATATTTCCTCAGCACTGGTGTGAGCAGTCTCCTGTCCACTGTATCACATGCCTTTTCTCGGCCTGTAGAATCCCAGATGCGGTCCTGTGGTACTTAGCCGCTTCCCTTTCTCATGCCAAATTACAAACATGGCATCTGTGGTTCCTCATCTTTTCCTAAAACCCAACTGTTCTTGTTCAAGGTGGGGTTCCACCATCCTCCTAGTCCTGACGTCCAAGGCGCATTCAGTAGCTTCACCTCTATCCCTCAAAAGTTTCTACAATCATTGATGCTTACCTTCTTATATACAGGCATCAGGACAGACTTGCACCAATCTCTGGGAATGTTCTTGTCTTGCCATATGGCTTTAATGTTCATCCATTTCATGGCTCTCTTGCCCAAGGCTTTCACCAGATCCAGCACCACATCTCTCTGCCTTACTATTCTTCATTATCTGGATTGCACGTCTCACCAATTCCTCCATTATGTCAGGCTCAGGCACCACATTAGGATCACATGTTGGCAACTCTGCCTCATTTAAAAGACTATCAAAGGATTGTTTCCACCTTTCCTTCACTTGTAAATGATGAACAATACCATCCTCCATCCATTTGCCTCTCATTTTTGCAGTGACAGAGATATTTTTGCAAGTCAGCTATGGGTAGTTTACATGCTCAGCATACAGGAAATGTAGGGCATTCTCTTGGGCCTTCTTCACTGCCTCTTGGCAGCTCATTTTGCTTCTACTAGCAATCAACAGGTTTATTCCTCTCTCTCTGTGCGCCATTTTCTTGTTTCAGTTGCTATCTGCACTTCATCAGTCCACCACTGCTCCTCTCTCCCCCTTGGTTTTCTCCATCGGTATCATCCACAAACCTCTTTGATGCCACAATTCATGTTCTTTGGAGGTAGTTCCACTCTTCAGCTGATGCCAAATCTATTTCCGGATAATTATCATGTACTGCTTGCAAACACTTCTCTGCGCACTTCCCCTTAACATCTGTACTTTAATCCTGTTTCTTTTTACCTTAGTTCCGTTCTCGTCCAACACTCAGCTGCAGTCTTTGCCACAAGAGGTTTGTGCTGCAGCACTGCCATCTTGCCACGTGTCACTTAGCAGTCCATAACTCAACTGAGATTTCCTCAACATTGTATTCATCTGGCTTTTGTTTCCACCACTGTCATATGTGATCAAATGGCTCACTGTGTTTTGGAACCATGGACTGGCTGTCATCCATTAATCAGCAATATCTAGTAACACTTTTTCTCTCATTCATAGAGTTTAGGATGAAATCTCCTAAGCACAGTTCATACCCCTTGTGGTTTTTGCCCACGTGCATATTTGTATCACAGAACACCAACAGCAGCTCCTTTGGCATTGCTGTGTCTGCAAGTCTTGGAGAAACTCCCTTTCTCTATCATATTCTTGCTGCGGTGCACACTTATATCACAAACAGAGGGTGCTCTTTAACTTGGATTCATATAGTCTGTCACACTCAAAAACCTTCAACCACCCTTCTCCTCAGCTCTCCTCTGATTACCAGCCAGATTCCATTATCACCCCTGAAGTCAAAGGAACTAACCTGGTCTGTATCTGCTGAGGATCTGGCTTATAAATGTCTGGATATTGCAGTAAATCCAGACCTTACCATGTGTGACTGGGACTGAGAAGGGTCTAGAATGTAGCATTAGTGAAATGACGACATGAACCTGGGATGGAGGCTCTAGTAAAAGAAAAAAAGAACCAAGAGGACAGGAAATGAAAGGGGGGGGGGAAAGGCTTCAGGGAGAGTAAGAAGCGGTCTGAGGGAATCAGAAAACATCAAGAAAAGAGGATGTGGTGTCCATCCCCTGTAAGCAAACAGGGATTAAAGGTAAAACCCTGACTCTACTGAAGTCAATGGAAAAAACTCCTAGACAGCAGGAATTGCCAACACAGTTTAATGGGGCAAATAATAATTTAAAAAACACAATATTTAAAAGGAAGACAAAGAAACAGTTTTGAGACACTTCTTTTTTAGGTTAAACAGCAGAGTTATGTAACTACAGGACACGGTCAGTTCTGTTTAATAAACAGTCGTCACTTTGACCTTTTAGAGCTACCTGTTTAGGGCTTGATGTCAACCAGCTCTCACATGGCCTTCGTTTGTGCACCCACAAATAGGAGGGCCAGAGCTGTTGCTCCCACAACAAATGATAGGTAGGGGTGGGACTTTCGGCCTAACTCTGCTCCCACTGAAATCAATCAGGTGAAACTCTTGACTTCAGTGAGAGCAGAGCTAGGCCAATGCTGAGAGTTTTGGAAAATTCCACGCAAAGAAGTTAATTAATATTTGCATCCACAGTGAGTTCTGAGGACAACTATACACATGCAGCTTTGTGCAGGCACAGAACGTACCTGCGAAAGCACTGTTCCTTCGGGAAAACTTGGGCCTTAAACTCAGCAAGAGGACACGGACAGAAAGATCTCCCTGACTGCTGTCCTCAAGGAGATACATATCTCGGAAGGGTGTAGCTCCCCCAGTTCCGAGAAAGACTGTGCTCTCATGTGTGTCTGGTACAGTCATCTCTTAACTTTAGTATTATTTGTATTAGGATAGCCAGACGCCCCCAACTTTGCTCCCCATCGTGCTAAGCACTGTACATATCGGCGGGCAGGATTGAACCTGGGACTTGTAGAGCTTAGTGCATGAGCCTCTGCTGCATGAACTAAAAGCCAGCTGGCTGTTAGCTAAGGCTGTAGAGCAGACTCAATCTCTCTCTCTCCCTCTAAGTCAGTGGTCACCAACCAGTCAATTGTGATCTCCGGTGGGCAACATGGCTGCCACTAAGGCAGCCCCATGCCACTCCCAGAAGTGGCCAGCCACTCCCTCCACGCGCTGCTCCTGCCTGCAAGCACCACCCCTGCAGCTCCCATTGGCCGGGAGAACTGTGCCGGGTGGTGCTTGCAGAGAGGGGCAGCACACAGAGCCATGTGCCCCCTGCCCCCAGGGGTGCGTTGGCCCCTTCCAGGAGCAGTGTGGAGCCGGGGTAGGCAAGGAGCCTGCCTTACCCTTGCTGTGCCCGCCGCTGACCGTGAGCTGCCAGAGGTAAATGCTGCCCAGCGGGAGGATGCACCCTAACCCCCAGGCCTGAGCCCCCTCCTGGAGCCAGCACTGCATACCCCCTCCTGCACCCCAAACCCCCAGGACTGTTAACTAGTATAAAATTTAGTGAGAGGTTTTTGGGGTGATATTCCACAAATTATTTCACATGGGACAAATGACCATCTGAGGGTAATAACTTTTGGTCACTTACAAATCTTTTCTATGGCACCGCTAACTTGGTCTCTCAATTAAAAGAGAAAATCAGATTTCCTTTTAAATGCTCTCTAGATTCTGCGGTCAGAGTCCCGGGCATTGTTTGCTTATTCCCAAAGAATATACCTTTCAGTCTAGCCCAAACTGGTACAGTCTTGGAACTACTCTTTTTTTCCTGTCTAATGTCAATTGTTCCCTAATGAAGTTAACATAATGCAAAATGGTCCTTTACTGGATTAAGCTAGCATTCTTCTAAGCAGCACTCCCACAGAAAATAACTAACAGGCATAAGAAGTCAACTTGCATGTGGATATTTATCCTGTTTAAACTACAGGCTCTGATGTTCATTCCTATTATAATCTTTAATCAACCTTTTACCCTACTGCTCAGAATAATAAAATGCTCCGAGTGTTCTTTATCTGTCCATGATGTTAGGCTGTTTTGTCAGAAAAGCTGCATCAACAGTTTTCCATCCTACTCTGCCTTTCTGCCACAGTCCTTGAGGCGAGATCACGTCTTTGTCCAATGACAAATGCTTAAGAAAAAAAAGGGCAGAACTAGCCTTTTCCCTTTATAAAACCTACCCATAACAGAACACAGAAAAAAAATCTATTAACATATTCCATCAATAACTGGGACATAGTGACATTAACATTCTTCTGATGTCTAGCATTTTCAGATTCCTTACTGTGTTCAGAAGTATGGCTAAAGTCTGGAATGTATTTTTAAAGTATCCCTCTCTCTTTTGCAGGATCAATAATACATATCTAATGTATATTCTTAACATACTCCACAACTGCATACGCCGGGTATGTACACACAAAAATAGATTAAAATAATATTTAAGTTCCACAGTCAAATTCTCAGCTGATAGAAGCTAGAAGAGCTCTGCTGAAGTCGATGAAGCTCTGTCAGTTTACACCAAGAGAAAATTTGCTCCCCCCACATCACCATGGAAAGTAAGGAAATCTGGAGTTAAATTAAAAGATTAGGACTGATTCTGCTCTCACTTACACCAAGGTAAATCAAAACCACCACCATGGACTTCAATGGAGTTACACTGGAGTTTGATCACAATCATGCCCTTTGTGCCTAACTCCTCATTTGGGGGTGAAATTCCAACCATGAGTTCCCATATCAGTTCTAGGTAACACAGTATCTAGGCCAGTGGTCTCCACAGTGGGGTGCGTGCACCCAGGGGGTGCACAGGACAATCCATTGTGGGGCTCGGCGGGAGGAGCGCCACCAGTGCACAAGGGCAACATGGCAGGAGGAGCGTCGCCGGAGGGGAAAAAAGGGGGGGGGCAGCCAGAGGAGGGAGGGAGCAAGCGAGCGGGGAAGATGCCCCCCTCCCCCCCCAGGCAGGCAGGGCCACCTGGAAAACAGGGGCTTTCGGGGCTGCAGGGCCCTGGGGGGCTAAGGAGGCCCCAGCCTGCAGATCTAAAGCCCCTTTCAGAATCCAGTCCTGAGTCCTCCGGCCCGTGGAGGAGCAGGGGCAGCCGTGCAGCCAGTGGCGGGAAAGAAGCAGCGCTTTCCTCTTCAAAGCCGGCTGGAGAGAAGTGGGGCTTTGACGGGGAAAGCGGAGCTTCTCTCTGGCCACTGGCTGCGCGGCTGCCCCTGCTCCTCCTGAGTCCTCCGGCCCGTGCTCGCAGGACCACATTCCGATAGGGGCTTTAGAGCTGCAAGCCAGGGCCCTGGGGCCCCCTTAGCCCAGGGCCCTGCAGCCCCCAACGTCCCTGCATTCCCAGTGGTCCTGCCTGGCATGGGGGGGAGAGGGGGTGGCTCCCAGAATCGCGGCCATGGGGGCGGTGCCGTGCTGTGCAGAGCCACCTGCACACCCCCTGCACCAAACAGGAGCTGCCCCTCCTGCCTGCCCCAGCCCTGAGCGCCCTCCCACACCCTAACTCCTTCCCTGACCCCACCCTGAGCACCCTAACTCCCTCTCAGACCCCGCACCCCCACCCTGAGCGTCCTCCCGAACCCTAAACCTAACCCAGACTTTCGAATCGCTGTATCAAAGTGTTAAACCAAGATTTTCAGAAATAATGAAGCATATTCAATCACATTGCTCTCACTAAAAATATTAATATTTTTGTGAGAGCAAAAAGGTTTTTTGTACCGTTAATAAAACAAACAATATTTTTTTTAATTATTTCATCTCTCTCTCATCCTTTTTTAATTTCTATTTTTGTGTATGTTTTATAATGTACATAATATATTAGTACAGTAGTACATGTATATCATTTATACATAAATGAATATACATATATTGGAAGTGCATGCTCAAAAATTTTTTACTGATGGGGTGCACAATCAAAAAAGTTTGGAGACCACTGGTCTAGGCAGTGCAGCTCATGTGGTAAACGATGTTCCCCATTGCCCAAAGCCTATAAGCGATGTAATACTCAGACATGGGGGGATGGGTTAAAAGGATAGACCTATAGGCATAACTCTGTATTTCCATGTTTTTGTGGGCCAAATTCTGCCACCATTCGCACACCTGGGAACTCTCCATCAATGGCATTGCACCCCATGTGTAGCCTAGAGAAGACTTTCCTTTGAAATCACATCTCATTTGATTAATTTATGACTGAACTCTGCACTCTCATACTCCGGGTTAGATTCTACCCTGAGGTTACTTCTGATTCACCTTGCAGTAAATGAGAACAAAACCTCATTACAAAAACTCCATAAACCCTGCTGCAAGGAAGTCAATGGGAATGTTGCTTGAGTAAAGACTGCAGGATTGGCCCTTAGGTCTGATGTTTTTTTAAAGACATTGTGAATGTCGCATTTGCTTGTTTCTTTGTTCAGAGGAGCAGGCTGGAATAAGCAGGCTGAAATTTAAATATGATGGAAATATTGGAGAGTTGAAACAACTTCTAAAACATACAAGGCTGGGCTGAAATTTATACTAAAGAACCTAATGTGAATGAGAATTAGGCCCACAGTATTCAGCCAGTGATTGGCACCATTACTGTTTAGAATTTAATCCTATAAAACGCTCTACTGTCTATGCTGTACATAGGTATTTACAGATTTTTCCAAAAACACCTTATTATCGAATAGATGGCACAATTAGGGTCTGTGGTGAAGAGGTCATTCTGTACTTTTTTTTATATTTGTTTGCATTATTTAATATTGAGCCATATTTGGGAACTTTATAATATGTATATTAGGCCATCACAACTTTTGCAAATGCAAAAAAGTCGAGAGTCAACTGCATTTCGGGATGCTTATTTCACACTTAGAACACCGACATAATGGAGAAGAGTGGATTTGATTTTTTTTTTTTAAATGGAGTTTGTTTTTTTAAGGAGAATTTAAGTGTGACTATTTGGGGGCAGCTTACTAACATTGACTCAGAGATTGTAAGGCCTCACTGCAATAATCTAACCTGGCCTGCATAACACAGGCCAGAGAATTTCACCCAGCAATTCCTGCATCTAACCTAGTAATATCTGGTCAAAACCGAGCAGCTCTTTTTAAAAGACATACTATTTCAGTTTGAAGACTCCAAGCGATATTATCCCCTTCGTAATCTGTTCCAGTGGTTAGCTACCCATTGTAGCTATGCATAGCACTTTACTGCATGACTCAAAAACAGTTGAGTAGAAATTTATTTCCCATGGAGCCCCACTGAAGTTGGGCTATTTGTGGAGTAAGGTGCTACTCAGTGTGACTAAAGGTATCAGAGTCTGGCTGTTAATAGGCAGGTGCAATGCAAGGCACAGATTGCACAGCATTATTTTTGCATACAATCAGGCTCCCATTGACAATGGATTGTAGTGGCTCAGAAAGTGCAGTTACATCTGTCATGTTATGTCATGAATATAGTACACCAAGAGTCCCTGATATTATGTATTTAGCATAACAGTCTGCAAGGGCACCACAGAAGCTCACAATGATCCATCTGTTTCCGGGATGTCTCATCATATACTTCCATTTGGATTTCTTAAAAGACGCAAAATGTGCAGTAAGAGCTAGGCACAAGGCACATTTGCATTTCATTTCCTTTTCCCTCACCATAATCCCTATTAAACCTCACTATGAGCTTGATTTTGGTTGTGCTTTAACAATGCTTCCTTTGGGGTTATAAAGCACTGCATAAGGACCTTTATCACACCAGTTTTTAATGAAACATCATGAAAATTAAAGCACATTTGTTTTCTACTGTGAATAGTGTTTGATTATACATAGGATCCACTGTTTGGGTTTTAGTATTTTAATTTATTAACGTGGCCAGATTTTCAAGAAAGCTCGGTTTCCATTTAGGCACCAATTCAACCAAACATTTGAGCACACTGGCTTACCTAATTCACCCCACCAGAAAATCTGCCCTAAATGTTTCCCTGAGGTTAAAAAAAGATTGTATTTAGGTTAAAACTATATTTTGTGTCTTTATTTTTATTTATGTTTTTATCATCAAAAACAAGAATTGGGAAATGTTCATTTGAATTTTTAATGTGTTATCTGTGCTAGAACGAAAAGGAATTTTTGGTGAAAAATATCAGCGGTTTTCAAGTTGCAACTTGAATCTCGTTGCATTATTTTGATACTTTTTAAAAAAATAGAAATCAAACATCAGTGTTTATAATAGGCTGATAATAGGTTATAGTGTACCAATTTAGGGTAATCAGCTATAACGTAGAAACAAAGGATGTAACACTCCCTTAAAGTTGCTGTCACTCATAAAGAAGTCCTGGGGCAGATTTTGATCTTGTAGGCATCTGGAATAATTCCACTGACTTTAATGGATTGACACTGCTGTAGCTGAGATCCGATTCTGACCCATTAGGCTTTCACATCGCACAATGGAGGAATAAATGCAGGGAGCATGAAATATGTACCCCACAAGAACCCCAAATAAAGTGAACTATGCTGTTCAGAAAAATAAAAAGCACTCCCCTAGTCCCAAACACTTCTTTCTATTCTGCACAAACATGCTCCCAGGCAGGGCTCCTAAGTCACTGGAAATGGAACAGGAAACCATGAAATTCACAAGGTAGCCTTGAATTGATCAGCAGCTATTTTTCCATTTCCCCCTCTCTTTCGCGGGATCCTTTCAATCTTTTTTCTTGCAAACAACATTCCTTGGAGCTGGAGTCTCTCCTGCAAGAATCATTTTTCTCCTGGAAGCGAATGCCCAGTCCCCAAGCCAGGCACCGGCGGTGTGTGCAAAAACAGCTTGGCCAGGATGATGTCTTCAATTGTTATTTTTCTAAGGAACCAGAGCTCACACGCCCGGGGTTACTCTCGGTCAATTCTAGCTAGTCTGTCTGTTTGGGCTTCCCTCCCTTCCTGCCTCAGCAGCCCCAGCTTGAGGCGCCTTCTGAGAAAGCGGAAAGGGGGGGGGGGGTGACCAGATGTCCCGATTTTATAGGGACAGCCCCGATTTTGGGGTCTTTTTCTTATATAGGCTCCTACTACCCCCCACCCCATCCTGACTTTTCACACTTGCTGTCTGGTCACCGGGGGAGAACAAAGCAGTTCTTGGGCAAAGAGGTGTCCCCCTGCCCCAGCCGGACTGGCCCTGGTTAGCTCGTGCTCGAGCTGGCGAGCCCGTGACTAAAGGAGAAGAACCGCAACACCGGGGCACCTTGTGTCAGTGACTGGACGCGAACAAATCCCTGTAACACGCAGGGGAGGGGAGAAGCGGGGAACGGGGGGGCAAGCCGCAAAGGAGCCTGTCCCGCGCGGGTGAAGCGGGGAGAGACTGGGGGGCTGCCCCAGGGAACAGAGAGCCGCGACCCTGCAAACAAAGCTCGCTGGAAGCGCCGCTCCAGACACAGCCCAGCCCCGAGCCCCCAACCCCGGACAGCCCCGCTGCAAACCGAGCCCCCAACCCCGGCCAGCGAGCGCCGGCCAGCCGAGCCCTACCTGGCTGCCCCGGCGGTCTCCCCGCGGCGCGGAGCCCCGGCCCCGTGCGCGGAGCAGTGCGGTGAGCTGCGCGGCCGCCCGGGAGCTGCTGCAAGGCGAGGGGCGCGAACCCGCCGCTCCTTTTATAGCTGCCCGGCAGCGCCGCGCGGGGAGGTTATTATCGGTCAAACGCGGCTCCCGGCGGCTGCTGCTGCTGCTGTTTATGTCGCGCCGTCACTCACACGCCGCACGTGGCGACCCGGCCCGCCTCTTAAAAGGGCGATGCGCGCAACGGGCGTCCGGTCCGCGCAGCCTCCCGCGCAGCCGGGCACCGGGGGGGGGGGGCGCGAGCCACCAGCTGCTGCAACGCAGCCCCTGGGCGGTCAGGGACGGGGTGTGTCTCGGGCTGGGCTCCTGCCATGCAGGGTGTTTCAAAGGGTCCCCTGACGGCTCCGGTCCCCCGGGCTCTCCTCCCTGCTCCAGGCATTGCAACCTCGGGGGTCCCAGCCACAGGCACCGACTTGCTCATTTCCCTGGTGGTGCTCAAGCCCCGCTCTACCACCACTTCCCCCGAGGACCCACCCCACCCCACCCTGCCTCCTCCTGCCCCAGCTACACGCCCACCCTGCCTCTGCCCGCTAGGATGACCAGATGCCCCAAGTTTATAGGGGCAGTCCCAATTTTTGGGTCCTTTTTTTTTTTTTAAATATAGGCACCTATTACCCCCCACCCCCAGTCCTGATTTTTCACACTTGCTGTCTGATCACCCTATTTCTTGCCACCTTTCGCCCCCTCCCCCAAGCAGGGGCAGCTCTAGGAATCCGGCCGCCCCAAGCAGGGCAGCACGCTGCAGGTGGCGCGCTGCCGGTCGCTGGTCCTGCGGCTCTGGGGGACCTCTTGCAGACGTGGCTGCGGAGGGGGCTCTGGTCCCGCAGCTCCGGCGGAGCTTCCGCAGGCATGACTGCAGAAGGTCCGCCGGAGTCACCTGCCGCCCTGCCAGCAAAATGCCGCCCCAAGCGCACGCTTGGCGCACTGGGGTCTGGAGCCGGCCCTGCCCCCAAGCACACCCTTCCCTCCCTCCACCTCTTCCTGCCCCTGTGCCACCCTCTCCCCCCAGCACCTCCTGCCCACTGCTGAACCGCTGACTGGCGGCAGGAAGGAGGTGCTGGGGGGAAGGGGAGGAGTTGACTGGCAGGGCCCGCCAGTGGGTGCTGAGCACGCACTATTTTTTTTCCATGGGTGCTCCAGCCCTGGCCCACCCACTGAGTCAGCGCCTATGGTCCCAGCACCACTCAGGCTTGGCCCAGCCATCAGGATGATGGGAGTCTGGGTAGGCCAAACCTGCAGGAGTGGCGCTGCGAGCCCATGAGCCAGGTCAGAACTCCGCTCAGACAGGTTGCAACGCCCAGAGCAGAAAGCCAAGCCCAGCCAGCCCTGCGGCACAGGAGCTGCTGCTATGGGGTGCATGCCAGGCAGAGCCCAACCCTCCTGGGATGCAGGGCCTAACTGAAACCACCCCAGGGCCTTCCACCCCCAGACTATTTACTAGGTCACAACAGGCTATAAACATTTACAAATGAGTCCTGTGCCCAAAATGATTGAGAATCACTGTTCTAGCCCAAAATGATTAAGAATCACTGTTCTAGGCCTCACTGGGTGAGTTTCTCTCACTGGGCCATGGTACGGTGGTCAAAATGGTCCCTTCCCCCTTAAAATCCATCTCTATTCCCTGTCCTCCATGAACAAGGCAAGGGATAACACCCAGCAAAATCAGGACTGATGGGAAGATCTCTGAACAAACAGATGCCAAGCTGAAAGAAGTAGTCTCAAACTTCCTGGCTACTTTTGAAGCATAAACACTTAACTGTTCTAACATGCCACGCTGTTTGTTTGTCACTGAATTCTAGGGCTCTAACTCCATTCTTCAGAAGTTTAAAGTATGTGTGACTTGACTGTACAGATATCTCATTGAGAATAAAAAGGTTCCATGTTAAAAAAAACAAAATGCAGTTACTCTGGATACCTGTGTGTGTCTTACAGGAGTTGTGAGCAGAGCTGGAGGGAGGAATGGGGGACAGGGTTGAATATGAGCAAATGAGCCACTAGTATGCATAGGATCTTAATATTAATTGGGCATATTCAGGCAACTGCCAGCTGTTTTATAAAGTCTGTAAACTTGGATGTTTTATAAATTTCAGGATGAATGGTTATTTATACAAACATTCATGCTAGAAATTAGTTGATGTAAGCAGGGTCTGAATGAATTCTCCCCTGACAGCTAGCTGGGATGGGGATAGACTTCAGGAGCAAACTGTATTTACATGAACACGCCTACTCTGCTTAGATATCCAGCAGATAGAGCAGTGTGCTGCTCAAAGTGATCAACTTTGGCTGGTGTCGGATTACAAATCACTGCAGGCAGGAGTAGTGAAATGCTGTTATCAGTGTTTTTGTCATTATTGTAAGAAGAAAGGGAGCAGAACTGTGCTTAACCTGGCCCAAATGAGGCGGTCGCCCTCAGCTGAAAGGACATCATTAAGCCAGGGGCTCCAATGCCAGAGGCCTAGGAAAGGTAGGTAGGTAGAGAATGGGCTGAGTTGCCTAGTCAGAAGGTGTAGCGTGTCCTGAAGTGTCCCAGTTTGGTTTAACCTGTTCTTCCCTGCTATTCAAAGCAAGAGCTAAATAGGCTTTATTAGGAGTCTTTGTTATTTTAAATGTTCAGAGCTGAAATCACTTGTGGGGGCCCCCCAATCTGCAAAAAGATAAAAATCATTGAGAGACTGACCTGAAGAGGCCACAGCAGGGTTGTGAGTTCAATCCTTGAGGGGGCTGTTTAGGGATCCAGGGCAAAAGTCTGTCTGGGGATTGGTCCCCCTTTGAGCAGGGGGTTGGACTAGATCTCCTGAGGTCTCTTCCAACCCTGATAATCTAGGATATAGTGAACATTTTTTTCAGCTTCTTGGGAAATGTGTTTGATTACTTAGTTTACTGTACTGGGGGGCAGATCCTGAGCTGGTGTAAGTTGTTATAGCTTCATTATTACCCCAGCTGAGGATCTGCCAATAGAAAGCTGAACAGCAAAAATCTTCTCTTTCTGCAATGTCTACTGATATATTACTATTAGAAAGAGGATCACAAAAGCCCCTGGAGCATAGGCTGTGCTTGCATATTGCGAATTTTTCCCCACACACACAAGAGATAAGAAATTCTAAATTAGAATTCCCACTACAGATCCATTGCTCATATGTAGTAAAGTCTTTTGCATTACTGTATATGTTGTTCATGCTTTGCTTTAATATGAGCAACCTGGCTGGGTAGGAATAATATCTGAATTTCCTGATTTCTGTGTGTTTCAATGCTCAGCCATAAAGTTACATTAACTTTTGACTTTTCATTCTTTAAAGAAAGATAAGGAGACTGAAGTGAGTGATCACACCCTGAAATAGACTAGCAATTACAGTGATCACGCTTTAAAATAAAATTAGCCATGTGAGCCTCAAACATACCAAATAAATGTTCATACTCAAGTATGCAGTGTATAGGCTCACACAGTGAATTCAACACAAAGGTATAATTAAATAGAATTATGCCAAACTAGGTAATCTCAAGGAATAAATTAAATCAATGGGATTGAACGGATCCACCTCTGGATAGAGTTTGATTCTCTGGTCATGTTCTAATATCAGTTCCATCACTGCAATTGCAGAGTAACTCCATTCATCTCAGTGCTTTGGATTTATACCAGTGAAACAGAGATCAAATTCTGGACCAAGTACTAAATCCACAGCAGATTTGAAGTTAACCCTAGTACCTTTTTCAGTACTGGGAGGTGGAGCAGATTAGAACTCACAAGAGGAGTCAGTTCTGAGCCATTCCACCTTCCTCTTCCAAGAGCTCAACAATTCTCCCTCAGCCTATCACCTGCAGGCCTGGACCAGCATGGAGCAACAGGATGCACTGGCCAGAAGCAGGAAGAAACTGCCAGCATGAGTGAGAGGGGAGCCAGGGCTAAGGGTAGGAGATGGGTGAGGAGCTGGAGGCTGCAGTTGCTCAGGATGCTTGTGTTGTGGTAGTTAGGGGGAGGGAAAGCTGGTCATGGAAGAAAGCTCATTTGATAGAGGGAAGCAGGAGGAAATAGATGTGGGAAAGGAGGTGGGCACTTGCTGCATGGAAAAACAAGCGTATTCATCCTTAATGCTCTAAGGGGAAAGCCATGTGGGCACTCGCCGAGCATGTTCCCGAAACCTGTGCAGTAGATCAATGTTAGACTCTCACTGATTCCAAATGGGCTTTGGATCAGGCCCTGAGTGTTTCTATTGATTTCAGTGGGCTTTGGATTAGGCATTTGGTATCTTCCTATGAGACTTCCACATATTAATATTTGTTTGGCCATTTGCTCTTTCAGATCCCTCTCACTGATTTTCATTAACCTCATTTTTCTCACTTGTACCTTTTCGGTTGCATGTTCCACGTAGGGGCCTGAGACATTGCTGGTGCAAGCTGTTGCTGGGTCTAGTAGATCTATTGCCCCAGAAAATTTAGGTGAGACTGGTGAGCTACACACACACGAAATTTGTGCTACTTTGTCATCCATACCAAGAGATCCTCCAATATAAAGTGAGAAGATTTAAGCCACCTAACCAAAAGGCTGTGTATTACAAGAGCAAAGGAAACAAAAGCTTACCATGCCTTTTACTGTCTTTGGGTTGCTTGCAGTAACACATTATGGGGATACATCTGTAATTCTGAACTCTTTAATTCTGCGTGACCTCATTTGGGCTCAGGTCAGGAAGCAAGAAAGATGTGCAAACGGTTTAGTAAAACTTTTCTTCAGGAAATTGCTTCCTAACAAACTTTGATAACGTTACTTGACAGTGTTGCAACACAATCTTTGTGCCAAGCTTCCTCCTCCCTCGCTATTGCATTTTCTTATACAAACTGGAAGTTAATTAGTATATCAAGCATCTGCCCTGGTTTTTTTTTTTTTTTTAACTTCTCAAACTAGATTTTTGTTATGTGACACCAATCAGAAATGTCTCCAGTGCAGTTTCCTGGAAAGATCCTTCTAATTTTAAACAAAAAGAAAATTTTCCTATGTTAAAATGTCCTCTTTAGAAAAACAAGATTTCAACATCCCATCCTCAATTTACCTTTCCTCATGCAGGTGTTAGAGTCATGTAAGTGCAGTTGTTATTCCACAACAGTGCAAATCGTTACAGCAAGATATTTTCTGCAATCTGCTACTCCGTTTCTTTTTGTTCCTCTATTTCCAGATGGTTGAGACAAGTAATATACAGACGAGCAGCTCTTTCAAAGACAGGTTACCATTTGGAGACCCGTAGGAGAATTATTATCTGAAGCTTAAGGCCTTGTAACTTGCACAATGCCACCTGCCCCCCCAAGAAAGGTGTGAAGTGCTACATTATCAATAGGATTTGGGTACATAATGATTTAAGGGCTATCATAATTAATCATTTGTGAGGCTTCTGAATTCTCCACATGACAGCTACTATCCTCACCATAAGACATAGCTATTCTGTATCCTTTCTGTACTTCCCCAGTCACAAATATCTACCATGGTATATTTTAAAAAGCAAGACAAAGGAATTCAATATGTATTGTTTAATAAACAACTCTAATGAAGTTCCAAAAGCAATAGATTGTATTATAATGATGTTAAAGGTGTTGTGACAAAGTTCCTCCTCTACCTTGGTGGGTCCTGTGCTTATTGGCAGATTTGCTCACCTCAGAGACCTTCCCCTCTGGTAGAAGCCACAGTCCAGGTCAATTCCTCCTGGGTTGGATCAGGAGTTGGGAGGTTTGAGGGGAACCCAGGCCCGCTCTCTTCTCCGGGTTCCAGCCCAGGGCCCTGTGGATTGCAGCTGTCTAGAGTGCCTCTTAGAACTGCTGCACGACAGCTACAACTCCCTGGGCTACTTCCCCATGGCCTCCTCCCAACATCTTCTTTGTCCTCACCACAGGACCTTCCTCCTGATGTCTGATAACGCTTGTACTTCTCAGTCCTCCAGCAGTGCCTACTCACTCTCAGCTTCTTGCACACCTCTTGCTCCCAATTCCTTACACACACTTCTGCTCCTCTGGCCTGACTGGAGTGAGCCCTTTTATAGCATCAGAGGGGCCTTAATTAGAGTCAGGTGCTTACCAGCCTCACCTGAGTCTTAGCAGGTTAATTGGAGTCAGGTGTTCTCATTAACCTGGAGCAGTCCCGGCTCTGGTCACTCAGGGAACAGACACCTGCTTCTCCAGTAGCCAGTAGTGTATCTCCCTTCTATTCCTCTGCTGTAGAGGGAAGGAAGGAGGGGACTGCTGCTGCTGCTGCTGCTGTTACTACTCCAGCTGCTCCCCTGGCTGGGTTAGACACCACCACCCATCACCTTTCTCTGCTATCTGCTTGCTGGTTGGGTAGTAGATTCCCCCTTGCCCCTCGGTTGCTGCTGTTACTCCCACTACAGCCCCTGGGGGCTGCTGGCCTGCTCCCCAGAGGAGGGGAGCGAGGGACCCCAGCTCCGGCCCTTGTTACTGAGGACACCACCATCACCATCTGAGCAGGGTCCCTCCTGCCTGGCCACCAGACCACCACCTGGAGCTGTTGTGTTTACTGCTGGGGAGCTGCTGGAGCCCCGAGGAGGAGAAGGAGAAGGAGAGGACGACCTACTACTGGGGGAGCACGTAGAGACTCTGAAGACCACCGTGGAGGGGGCACTTAAGGACTGAGTATTTTTCAAACTGTGCTCTTGTGGTGGGGGTCTGGACTGTGTTTGTGGGGACACTGGGGTGTGACGTGGAGCCTGCCCCCTGGTCCATCTGTGTCCCCCTTTGTTCCCCCCCACCACCGCTGCCCCCTCCACCACTCCCGCTGACTGTTTACCATCTGCCTCGAGCTCCTGCCTCTGGGACTGAGCCGCTCGCCTGGCTTGCCGCGCCCACTGCCACCATTTGGGCCTGCAGCAGCAGCCAGCCTGTACTGACATTCAGTGCAAGCGCTCCTGGGCGTGCACCCCCCTCCCTAGCCCCAGCCCCAGTTTGTTTGTCTGCCCCACCCGTTTCCCTCTGCAGCCCTGATTGTCCCGCCCCAGCCCTGAAGCCAGCCCCTTGTTTCCTCTGCCCCACTTCCAGCCTGGCTGTTTCCCCTACCCCTGTGGTCCCCCAGCCCTGATTAGCTCCTCCCCTTGTGCGCCCATGCCCCCTCCTGAGCGCTTGTACCCCTTCCCTGTTTGAGTTTGCCCCTGTTCACTGCACCCCCCCCCAATGTTGTTGTATCCCCCAATCCCCTAGTGCAGCTAGAGGAGCCGGATTTCCACCTCGAGTCGGTGACCGACACCCCCCCAAGTCCTTGATAGCCCCCTCTGCCCATTTAGCCCTCCCCTTCTGGCGCCCTCCTCCCCTGCCTGCAGCCTAGCGGGGAGGGGTGGTCGCCTCCCTTCCCTACCCCCTTTCGCTGTTTGTCCCCCTCCCCGCTCTCATTATGGCGGAGGACACAGCGGGAGAGATGCCTCAAATGGGCCCTGCTGCCCCCGCGTCCACTTCCCTAGCCTCTACCTCAACCGCCGCTGCTGAACCACCTGCCACCGCCTCCGCTGGGGCAGCGGCAAGTACCGGGGAGACCTCCAGTGCTGCCACGTGCCTCGTCCCTTCCGATTCGGGGGGAGCCCCCCAGCTGGCAGGAAAGGTCAGGGAAAGAAGAAGGGTAAGGATCCCACTAAAAAGACCGGGCCCTCCATGGCAGGGGCTGCCCCCACTGCTGCGGCCCCGCTACTGGCTGCAGCGTCCCTCCCTGCTGCTCCTTCCACCAGCTCTGTGGGTGCCCCTCCCCTGGCCCCCAGGGTGTATGCCCAGGTGGCGGCGGCGGCCCCCCTGCCCACCACTACATCATCTCCTCTGACCACCGCCTCCGCTACTATCTATAGAATCCGGGGCCCCTTTCCCACCTTGACCAGGAAGCACGGCGTCCGTTGCCTCCTGGTGCCCGCCTCGCCCCGCGTGGAGACCTATGTGCAGGCGTTGGCAAGGGTAGTAGGGCCCATGGTCATCGTGGCGGCCTTCAAAATGTACGGAAAGGTCATCTTCTTCCTAGCTTCAGAGGCTGCCACTCAGGAGGCGGTGGAGAAGGGCCTGGCGGTAGGGGGCGTGGTCGTCCCCCTGGAGCCATTGGAAGACCTGGGTGTCCGGTTGGTCCTGACCTCCATCCATCCCTCCCTTCCTGCCCAATGCCGCCCTGCTGCCTGCCCTTTCTACCCTCGGGCAACCAATTTCTGTTATCAGTCCTCTCCCATTGGGCTGCAAAGACCCCACCCTCCATCCCGTCCTCTCGTTCCGCCGGCAAGTGCAGCTTCAACAGCGGCGTGTGATGGTGAGGCACTCAAGGGGTCCTTCCTGGTCCCCTACCTGGGAGCCCACTACTGGGTGCTTTATTCCACGGGGGAGGCCTGGTTCTACCTCTGCCAGGTGATGGGACATGTCCGGAGGGACTGCTCCTTGGCCTGGCACAGAGGAGCATCCGGGATCCCCGAGCCCCAGCAGGACGTCGGCCCCGTCATCGCCAGCGCCCCAGGCCGCCCAGTGCCTGGAGCTGCCCCTCCCTCTTCCCAGTCCACCACTGCTCCCGCTCAGGCCCAAGGGGTACTGTCCTGAGCATGCCCAGAAGAGCGGGTGAGCCCCACCTCCACTTTCTGCAATCTGGCGGGGCCTGTGGAGGAGGGTGCGGCAGGGATACCGCCAGGCATAGGAGAGGGTCTGCCCCAGGGACATAACATAAGAACATAAGAAAGGCCGTACCGGGTCAGACCAAAGGTCCATCTAGCCCAGTATCTGTCTACCGACAGTGGCCAATGCCAGGTGCCCCTGAGGGAGTGAACCTAACAGGCAATGATCAAGTGATCTCTCTCCTGCCATCCATCTCCATCCTCTGACGAACAGAGGCTAGGGACACCATTCTTACCCATCCTGGCTAATAGCCATTTATGGACTTAGCCACCATGAATTTATCCAGTCCCCTTTTAAACATTGTTATAGTCCTAGCCTTCACAACCTCCTCAGGTAAGGAGTTCCACAAGTTGACTGTGCGCTGCGTGAAGAAGAACTTCCTTTTATTTGTTTTAAACCTGCTGCCTATTAATTTCATTTGGTGACCCCTAGTTCTTGTATTATGGGAATAAGTAAATAACTTTTCCTTATCCACTTTCTCAACATCACTCATGATTTTATATACTTCTATCATGTCCCCCCTTAGTCTTCTCTTTTCCAAACTGAAGAGTCCTAGCCTCTTTAATCTTTCCTCATATGGGACCCTCTCTAAACCCCTAATCATTTTAGTTGCTCTTTTCTGAACCTTTTCTAGTGCTAGAATATCTTTTTTGAGGTGAGGAGACCACATCTGTACACAGTATTCGAGATGTGGGCGTACCATGGATTTATATAAGGGCAATAATATATCCTCAGTCTTATTCTCTATCCCCTTTTTAATGATTCCTAACATCCTGTTTGCTTTTTTGACCCCCTCTGCACACTGCGTGGACATCTTCAGAGAACTATCCACGATAACTCCAAGATCTTTTTCCTGACTCGTTGTAGCTAAATTAGCCCCCATCATGTTGTATGTATAGTTGGGGTTATTTTTTCCAATGTGCATTACTTTACATTTATCCACATTAAATTTCATTTGCCATTTTGTTGCCCAATCACTTAGTTTTGTGAGATCTTTTTGAAGTTCTTCACAATCTGCTTTGGTCTTAACTATCTTGAGAAGTTTAGTATCATCTGCAAACTTGGCCACCTCACTGTTTACCCCTTTCTCCAGATCATTTATGAATAAATTGAATAGGATTGGTCCGAGAACTGACCCTTGGGGAACACCACTAGTTACACCTCTCCATTCTGAGAATTTACCATTAATTCCTACCCTTTGTTCCCTGTCCTTTAACCAGTTCTCAATCCATGAAAGGACCTTTCCTTTTATCCCATGACAGCTTAATTTACGTAAGAGCCTTTGGTGAGGGACCTTGTTAAAGGCTTTCTGGAAATCTAAGTGCACTATGTCCACCGGATCCCCCTTGTCCACATGTTTGTTGACCCCTTCAAAGAACTCTAATAGATTAGTAAGACACGATTTCCCTTTACAGAAACCATGTTGACTATTGCTCAAGAGTTTATGTTTTTCTATGTGTCTGACAATTTTATTCTTTACTATTGTTTCAACTAATTTGCCCGGTACCGACGTTAGACTTACCGGTCTGTAATTGCCAGGATCACCCCTAGAGCCCTTTTTAAATATTGGCGTTACATTAGCTAACTTCCAGTCATTGGGTACCGAAGCCGATTTAAAGGACAGGTTACAAACCTTAGTTAATAGTTCCGCAACTTCACATTTGAGTTCTTTCAGAACTCTTGGGTGAATGCCATCTGGTCCCGGTGACTTGTTAATGTTGAGTTTATCAATTAATTCCAAAACCTCCTCTAGTGATACTTCAATCTGTGACAGTTCCTCAGATTTGTCACCTACAAAAGCCAGCTCAGGTTTGGGAATCTCCCTAACATCCTCAGCCGTGAAGACTGAAGCAAAGAATCCATTTAGTTTCTCCGCAATGACTTTATCATCTTTAAGCGCTCCTTTTGAATTTTGATCATCAAGGGGCCCCACTGGTTGTTTAGCAGGCTTCCTGCTTCTGAGGTACTTAAAAAACATTTTGTTATTACCTTTGGAGTTTTTGGCTAGCCGTTCTTCAAACTCCTCTTTGGCTTTTCTTATTACACTCTTGCACTTAAGTTGGCAGTGTTTGTGCTCCTTTCTATTTGCCTCACTAGGATTTGACTTCCACTTTTTAAAGGAAGTCTTTTTATCTCTCACTGCTTCTTTTACATGGTTGTTAAGCCACGGTGGCTCTTTTTTAGTTCTTTTACTGTTTTTCTTAATTTGGGGTATACATTGAAGTTGGGCCTCTATTATGGTGTCTTTAAAAAGGGCCCACGCAACTTGCAGGGATTTCACTTTAGTCACTGTACCTTTTAACTTTTGTCTAACTAACCCCCTCATTTTTGTATAGTTCCCCCTTTTGAAATTAAAGGCCACAGTGTTGGGCAGTTGAGGTGTTCTTCCCACCACAGGGATGTTGAATGCTATTGTATTATGGTCACTATTTCCAAGCGGTCCTGCTATAGTTACCTCTTGGACCAGCTCCTGCGCTCCACTCAGGATTAAATCTAGAGTCGGCTCTCCCCTTGTGGGTTCCCGTACCAGCTGCTCCATGAAGCAGTCATTTAAAGTATCGAGAAATTTTATCTCTGCATTTCGTCCTGAAGTGAAATGTTCCCAGTCAATATGGGGATAATTGAAATCCCCCACTATTATTGGGTTCTTAATTTTGATAGCCTCTCTAATTTCCCTTAGCATTTCATCATCACTATTACTGTCCTGGTCAGGTGGTCGATAATAGATTCCCTACTGTTATATTTTTACTAGAGCATGAAATTTCTATCCATAGAGACTCTATGGAACCTGTGGATTCGCTTAAGATTTTTACTTCATTTGAATCTACACTTTCTTTCACGTATAGTGCCACTCCCCCCCTGCACGGCCTGTTCTGTCCTTCCGATATATTTTGTACCCTGGAATGATGGTGTCCCATTGATTGCTCTCAGTCCACCAGGTTTCTGTGATGCCTATTATATCAATATCCTCCTTTATCACAAGGCACTCTAGTTCACCCATCTTATTATTTAGACTTCTGGCATTTGTGTACAAGCACTTTAAAAACTTGTCCCTGTTTATTAGCCTGCCTTTTTCTGATGTGCCTTTTTCTGATTCTCCCTCCCTCATGCTGCCTCACCATTGCCTCCCCGAGCCATCACCCTTGCTCCCTGACCCGACCCCTGTTAACCAGCCCCCTGACGATGCCATGGAGGGCTGGACCCTAGTACAGGGGAATCGGGGCAAGCGGAAGGCTCGAGCTCCGCTCCTTTCCACCAATGTGGAAGCCCCTGGAAGACCAGGAAGGGGGGCACCGATGCCAAGCCTTCCGCTTTGCCCTCTAGCACCTCCCATTTAATGGTGCCAGCTGGGGAAGATGTGGCAGCATCGGAGGGTAGCACTGTCCCTTCCCTGGTGTCCTCCTCCTCAGAGGCCCCCAATGGAGCCCCTCCTGCCCCCTTCACAGTTGAGGCCCCAGCAAGCCCTGAAACGAGCATTGCTTTGGGTCCTGGCAGGGTGCACCCCAAGGTGGGGGAAGGTGTTACACGAACAGATGCCATAACACAGCAAGCATGGACCCTGATCAGATGTATGCTGTTGTTGTAAGCATCACAAACACCTCACGCATCATGTGGTATTTGCAGATCCCAGCCAGGAGGCACTACGGGGAAGAATGTGATGCCACACAAACAGCTGTGCTGGAAGCCATGGAACAGAGCAATTTGCCCATATTGGCAGTGGCAGCCAGGCTTGTTTCCCTGGCTTCTGAGCCA
This sequence comes from Mauremys mutica, assembly GCF_020497125.1. Taxonomy (NCBI): domain Eukaryota; kingdom Metazoa; phylum Chordata; order Testudines; family Geoemydidae; genus Mauremys; species Mauremys mutica. Next base: position 123,976,392 of record NC_059077.1, read on the forward strand.
GGGAAACAAGCACAGACTGGTGGGACCGCATCATGATGCAGGTATGGGATGAGGATCAGTGGCTGCATAACTTTCAAATGAATAAGGCCACTTTCATGGAACTTTGTGAATTGCTTTCCCCAGCCCTGAATGAAAAATACCAAACTAAGACCTGCTCTGACAGTTGAGAAGCGAGTGGCAATAGCCCTGTGGAAGCTTGAAACGCCAGATTGCTACCGGTCAGTCGGGAATCAGTTTGGAGTGAGTAAATCTACCATGGGGGCTGCTGTGATCCAATCAATTCACTTCTGCTAAGAAGGGTAGTGACTCTGGGAAATGTGCAGGACATAGTGGCTGTCTTTGCTGCAATGGGGTTCCCTAACTGTGGTGGGGTGATAGACAGAATGCACATCCCTATCTTGGCACCAAACCACTGTGTCAAAGAGGACATAAACTGGAAGGGGTAATTCTCAATGGTGTTGCAAGCGCTGGTGGATCACAGGGCTGTTTCACCGACATCAACCTGGGATGGTCGGGAAAGGTACATGACGCTTGCATCTTTAGGAACTCCAGTCTCTTCAGAAAGCTGCAAGAAGGTAATTTTCTGGTCTGGGAAGAAAGTTCCATTGGTGATGTTGACATGCCTATAGGTATCCTTGGAGACCCAGCCTACCCCCTGCTCCCATGGCTCATGAAGCTGTACACAGGCAGCCTGGACAGCAGTAAGGAGCAGTCCAACCGTAGGCTGAGCAAGTGCAGAGAGGTGGTAGAATGTGCCTTTGGATGTCTAAAGGGGCGCTGGCGCCGTTTACTCACTAGGTTAGACCTCAGCAAAAGCAATATTTGTATTATTGCTGCTTGCTGTGTTCTACATAATATCTATGAAAGTAAGGAGTTAAAGGTTCTGACAGGGTTGGGGGTTGAGGCAGATCACCTGGCTGCCAGTTATGAGCACCAGGGCAATACGAAGAACACATTGAGGTGCAGTGCGTCTCCAAGAGGCTTTGAAAACCAGTTTCATGAATGATCCAACACTGATGTGACAGTTCTGTGTGTTGTTCCTTACCAATCTGCCCCCTTTTTCGCATGTACTGCCCTGTAAACTAAACCCCCACCAGCCACAGTGAATAAAGAGCCTCTTGTACTCAATTCATGCATTTTTATTATGCTAACACCCACTGAACAGAGACAGCAGTGAATAGCATTGGTAACCAAGTAAGGGCCTGATAACACAGGGTGGGAGGTGCAAGGACATGTAGCTTATTACAATTGCACTGTCTAGCAATCAAAGCTATGGGAATGAGAGCCTTCTGCTCCATGAACCATCCCCCCTGGAGTTGAGTTCAAAGGATAATGGAAACTCCCCCTCCCTCCCCACCCTGCATTCTAGGATGTCTGGGAGAGGAGGATCTGGAACTTGGTGAGGAGGGCAGCTGGTTCATCATTGGGTGCAGTGGGACTCTAAGGTCTAGCTGCCTTTCCTGCACCTCAGCCAGATGCCTCAACATGTCTGTTTGCTCCCCGATAAGGTGCAACATCTCCTCTTGCATGTTATGCTCTTGTTCCCTGCTTGCTTTCCTGCCCTCTTGGTCGATGCACGTGCTCTGAGAGTGTGAGCCTCCATGCATGGAGCTGGGCCCAGTCAGCCTCAGAGGAATGCATCAAATCACAGAACATGTCTTCCCTTGTCTGCTTTTTTCGCCTTCTAATCTAGGACAGCCTTTGTGCTGGAGTGGAGGAAGAACCCAGAGAAAATGTTGCAGTTGCAAGGAAAAACATACATTGTTGAAAACTAAAGGTTAACTGTTGCAATGAATGAAACAATTCACAACAGTAACTTCATTCCCTGAGGTACTCAGCCAAATTTTGTGTTTTAAAAGCAGTGCCTGCCAGTGAGGTACAACACATGGCAGAGCGCTGGGCAGCAGATTTCAGTTTGCAGCCAGCATGGTGAGCACACACGAAAGGGGAGGCAGTATGAGGGCATACCCGGGAAAACTCTTGGCACATAAACAGGCTTTTCCAGGGAGCACCTTTGCGTGGCTGAACTGGCCAATTGGGACTGACTGTATCCCAATTGTTTATCTCAAATTAAACATTAACCACAATTGCATTTAACCCCTGTGGTGTTATTACAAGTGTGCACTCACCAGAGGTGCCTTCCCTGCCATCACAGTCCCGCACCAGTGGGTCCTGGGAGCGGATTGGCTCCAGAGTTAGGAAAATGTCCTGGCTGTCAGGGAGACTGGATCCTCCACTTGCTTGCTGCGCATTCTCCTCCTCCTCCTCCTCCTCATCAGCAATGTCCTCCTCCTTGTTGCCTGTGGCCGCCTGGGAGGTATCCATGGAGAGTGTTGGGGTACTGGTGGGGTCCCCACCTAGAATCACATGCAGCTGCTCATAGAAGTGGCATGTCTGTGGCTCAGCACCAGAGCAACTAGTCACCTCCCTTGTCTTCTGGTACGCTTGCCTGAGCTCTTTTATTTTCACACGGCACTGCTGGGTGTCCCTGGTGTAGCCTTTCCCCCCATGCCTGTGCCATTTTGGCAGAGATGTCAGCGTTTTTTCTGCAGGCTCGGAGCTCTGCCTGCACAGACTCTTCTCCCCACACAGCAGTCAGAGCCAGTGTCTCCCGTTCGCTCCACGCTGGAGCACGTTTGCGGCCCTGGGCAGCCATGGTCAGCTGTGCTGGTGAGCTCACCACATTGATCAAACAGGAAATGAAATTCAAAAATTCCTGGTGCTTTTCCTGTTTGCCTGGCTGAAGTGCAGTGAAGTTGAAAGTGCTGACCAGAGTGGACACATTGGAGCACTCTGGGACACCTCCCAGAGGCCAAACAAGTCAAAATACACTGCACTGGGTCTACAATACCCCTAATTCAACATGGGAAGGTCGAATCTAGCGCTACTCCTCTCCTTGAGGTGGAATACAGGTGTGGATTTTAAAAGCCCTTTAGATAGGCAGGAAGGGCTCTGTAGTGTAGACAAGCTAATTACAAATTTGACCCAATGCAGGGAATGTCGCTCTAACAACGTAGTGTAGACCAGCCCAAAGTCAATGAGAGTTTTGCTGAAGATAGGGCCTCTGCATTTGACCCAATAATACCAACAAAAAAACTTTAGGCCAGGTCCTCAGCTAGCGCAAATGTGAGTAGCTCTGGTAAAACCAATAGAAGTCTGATATTTACTGCGGCTGAGAATCTGGCTTTTTAAATGGGCAATGGGGTATTTTAGTTGACGTTGCCCCCACTAAACAGTGCGGTGGGTGATTTTAATCCCCATTCTCTTCCCACTTGATTCATGGGGGTCCAAACCTCTAGTCTTTTGTATTCAAGATTTCCCTTTATTTAAAATTTGCAAGTGGCTTTTTCTGAATAGTGTACACCAAGAGGAAAAACAAATGCACCTTCAGCATTTTGATCCTTTTAATTCTTCATGTCAAAAACAACAAAAAATATAAACTGCTCCATGTCCACCTATTTATTTATCCATCCAGTTAAATATTTCAGAGCCCTATCATGATGAGCAGGAACTCACACATTTCAGGCCTGATCCAGGGCCCAGTCTAGTGTAAAGACTTCCCATTTAATTCAATGTGCATTGGATTGTGAGCCAATAAAATGCAAAGACATATCCTTGAAATAGTTCCATCTTCAGCACTGGCCCTACTGATGACCCTGAGCTTACAGAACAGGAAAATATCTGAATTTTTAAGTGATCTTTCTCACTAACAAGGAGAACTGCCCCCTTATACAGCACTTTTGAAAAAAAGCTTGTTAAGATTGCTGTGTTAATCTGCGATCCCTGTCTAGAGTTCTAGGCTAAGCTGCTGTGGATATTGAAGTTCACATGTTTTTAAGGAAGGCTTGGTCCAACAGCAGTAGCCTAGAGATCAAAGGTTCCCAGGAGTCCTGTTCATTGTCTCCTGGGTTACTGCATCACTGTAGGTGGAATGGTTAGTTTTCTCAGGAGAAATAATCTGTCCAATGATATATTCTCAGTAGCTAGCATGCAGCTCAGTTATTACCTACCAGAGCAGTCATTCAGAAAATACACAGGCCAGAGACAATGGACAGGTGTTATCCAGTTAAAAAGGGGACAGCGGGTAGAAGAAAACAAATCGGCTCATAAAAATGGAATGTATGTACTATAGTTCAGAACTTCCCATGGTCAACCACAGAGTCTTCAGTAGTTTCAGTTTTGGGAGGTTGCATTTCCCTTCTTAAAACAGTATCAGACCAATACAATGCAACTGCAGTACATTTTTAATTCTGGGTGCCAGAAACACAAGGCAAACCACCATAAGACAAACCGTATGCCAGACTCCTAAAATGTAACTTCATTTTTTAAAGAGACACCCAGGGAACCATTCTGAAATATCCTTCAGTATTTCTGAGAAAGGAGAGAGATGGTGCAGTTAATTTTCTTCAGTGAACACAGAACCAGGGCAGGTGGCGATGTAGACAAGATAGAACAGTAGTGCTATTAATATAGGATTCTTATGCATCGGGTGCTGGCCCCTGTCTGCAGGGGCTGCTCCAGGCACCACCACGCCAAGCATGCCTGGGGTGGCAAGCCATGGGGGGGGGGTGCTCTTCCCTCCCGCAGGCTGCCGCCGAATCCACAGGACTGGGGACCTCCCGCAGGCAAGCCGCCGAAGGCAGCCTGCCTGCCGTGCTTGGGGCAGCAAAATACCTAGAGCCGCCCCTGCCTGTCTGAGACAAGATACTGGACTAGATGGACTGCTGGCCTGATCCAATCTGGCAATTCCTATGTTCCCAGTATACACACATTGGGCCTGATTCACTACTGTGTCACTCTAGTTTGAAACCTTCAAATCAGTGGAATTATGCCAGCTTATAATTGGTGAGTCAGTCCCGGGATTGTATTTGTTCCTTTGTCATTTCCCCCCTGTGCTATAACCTCCTAGTGTCACCTACAACTTATCTTCAATCACTCTGACTCGATAAATACGGATACACTTTAAGTAATGATCTTGTTTATGACAAATGAATAGCAAATTCCTCGCAAAACAAGGCTTCATTCCCCCATGAATCCAATTCATTATTAATCAGGTTCAATGTGTTTATCTCTGATATCCTGCTGCATAGAGGAAATCGCTATGTGGTCCCCTGAGATGTCTCTGCCACCTTCACATCCCAAAAGTCAAGAAAGAAAATGAATGGTGATTCATTCACTCTACTAACAGAATGAAGGAAGCTGTTCTTGAGAGTGGATGTAATTAAAGATGGCCTTCAAAGAAAATGTTTTGTACCCTGATTTTCTTCTTTATGATGTATAGTAAAGGACTGAAAGACCATTTGAAAGGATTTTTTCTGCCTTTAAAAAAACCCCAAACCTTAAAAATATTTGGAACGTGAAGTCTGGTTACCTCTGGTTTTGCTGGGGAAGTCAGAGGTCTCAGAGATGCAGAACATGAGATGTCTCAATCCTTAAATGAAGAGGTTTGGAATGCTTCTCCCAGGTGTTTCTCAGGCATTTGGAATTAAATATGGATTTACTCACACATACACACACACACCCTTTCTTATAAAGCATAAAAAAAGCAAAGATGGAGACAGAAATAGAGCACAACCCCAATTCTATTCCTTTGCAGGTCACATGCATATGCTGCAAAAATTCCTTGGCAGTATAAACAATGCTAATCATTGCATCTCAAAGCAAAGCAAGGCTGGGATTAGAACACCCAATTCAATGGGAATTGGGTGTCCAAATTCCTTAATCAATTTTAAAAGTTCCACTCTAAGTTACTTCAAAATTACAGCTTCAAAATTCTGCTCTCTGTCTCAGTGTATTAGCAGTAGGGAGCTTTTCAAAATGTGGCTGCCTTGGGATGATTTGGTTTTTTTAAGGATGAAAAGAAGATGTGCTATTGAACTTTTAGGGCTGATGAGTTCTATCAGCACTGCCAGCAACATTCAGAAGTTACTTAGAATACAATGGGATGGCAGCCCTGCTGAGCCTGGGAACTTCATGGAGGGGCGGCCACATATGCATGGTTAGTCTTCTCAGCATGGTCCAATTTTAGGCCATGATTCTCCAGCTACATCCACATGGGTGCAGAGTTTTGCGTGCAGAGGTGAGGTTGGAAGATTGGGGCCAATAGCTTATGTGCCAATGCACCAACTATTAGGCACTTTTTTCCCCCCATTTAAGCTGCTTGAACAAAACTGCAGACAACCCGTCAATGTAATCATCTGACCATTGTTTTTGGCAGATATTTAATGCCTATTTAAATCAGCCACTATATTTTATCTGCTTTCCACTTTAACTTCTCAGCATTGCACACAATGATTGATATACAACTTTAAAGCCAATGTTAATGATTTGTTTATGCATATTCAAGGAAGCATAACAAATAAATCTCCCATTGTGGTAAAGTTGATGCAAGGGTTGTTTACTATGCAATTATAGTTTATTCATAGCAGTTATTACCTACCTTGCAACAGGACTCAAACACTTGCAAGTTGCCATGCATAAGCAAACTAAGGTTGAGTTATTGGTAGTCTCCTGCACCTGAAATCAGATCACAGGTAACATTAATGCAACTTTAGTATAGTTATGCCACAAATCTCATAGTTGCACTGGTACAACTATGGTTGTAGTTCTGGTCAAACATTTCATTCAAAAGCTTTTCAGCTCAAAATGGCCTTTTTTCAAACACCAAAAAATGGTAAATAGGTTTCCTGAAAAAAAAATCAGATTTTTTTAATGAAATCATGAAAATCTTGTTTTCTAAAATGAAACTGAAAAAAATTCACTGTTTGTTTTTTCCTCATTTACTGTTCCTTCTCTCTCCCTTCTCCCTGTCCCTAGTTGTTTTCCCAGTGGAAAAAAGTGAAAACAAAAGAGAAAAGGGAAAAAGAAGAAAGGTGGGGGGAGAGAAAGAAGAGAAAATGGGGGAAAGAAAAACTAAAAAATGTTGGTGTTTGAGTTTTCAGGTTTTTCATTAAGAAATCTAAATTATTTTCAGGAAACATACAATTTTTTTTCATAGTTCTACAGATCTATGATCTCTGGCCTGTGTTACACAGGAGGCCAGACTAGATGATCACAATGGTCCTTTCTGGCCTTGGAATCCATAAGTCTATGGAAGAGAGGGGAACCCTGAAATGGTGCATACGGCAGATCTAAAATAGAGGTTTGCTCCAGTGCAGATACATCTCCGATGGCTGGAATCAGGACAAATCTCCCAGTGTAGACAAGGCTAAAGCCCTGCCTGGATACAAAAATTTGTATCCCCATCCAATCAGCAAAATTGGTCCACGGATATCTGAATCTGTGGCTATCCGCAGATTTACAGGGCTCTAGACAAGACCTTAGATTCATAGATTCCCAGGCCAGAAGGGACCACTATGATCATCTAATCTGATTCCCTGTATAACACAGGCCAGAGAACTTTTCCAAAATTATTCCTAGAGCATATCTTTTACAAAAACATCCCATCTTGATTTAAAAATTGTCAGCAATGGAAAATCTACCACAATCCTTGGTAATTTGTTCCAATGGTTATTTACTCTCACCATTACATTTTCGCTTTATTTTCAATCTAGCTTCTAAATTCTAGTCTGAATTTGTCTAGCTTCAACTTCCAGCTATTGGATTGTATTAGACCTTTCTCTGTTAGATTGAAGAGGCCATTATTAGATATTTATTCCCCACTTAGGTCCTTATAGACTAATCAAGTCACCCCTTACTTAACCTTCTCTTTGTTAAGCTAAATAGATTGAGCTCCTTGAGTCTATCACTATAAGGCATATTTTCTAATCCTTTAATCATTCTTGTGGATCTTCTTGGAACACTCTACAATTTATCAACATCCTCTTTGAATTGTGGGCACCAGAACATGACACAGCATTCCAGCAGCAGTCACACCAGTGCCAAATAAAGAGGTAAAATAACCTCTCTATTGCTACTCAAGATTCCCCTGTTTATGCATCCCAGGATGCATTAGCCCTTTTGGCCAGAGTATCACACTAGGAGCTCAAGTCCAGCTGATTGTCCCTGTAGCAGGCCTCACTGCCCCTTTGGTGCAGGGGGCGGGGATGAGGTGTCAGAACCTCACCACTCTGAAGTTTGCATGCTTGCCTCTCTGTGGGCAGCCCGATGCAGCCTTAAGGCCTCCTTCCACACAATCACCCTTTAGTTGGGGTAGTGTTCCCTAACGGCCAGAGTCCATATAAATCGCTCCCAGCATCCAAGCAGTGTGGCCCAGTGGTGAGAGTCCATATATCCCCCCCTCACAGGCAAGATAGCGTGGCCTAGTGGCCAGAGTCCATGTAACTCGGCCCAAACATGAGGGCAGTGTGGCCCAATGGCCAGGGTCCACATAAATCACTCCCAGCATTGGAGCACTGTGGCCCCATGGCCAGAGTCCATGGAAGTCGCCCCAGCATCAGGGCAGTGTGGCCCAATGGCCAGCATCCATATAATCACCCCTCTCAGATAGGGTAGTGTGGCCTAGCAGCCAGAGTCCGTACGATTCCCATGCTGGGCCACCCCCCCGACCAGGGTGGGGGCAGGTGACTAGGAGGGATAGGGGGACCCAGCCCCACCCTCTCCACCGGGTCCCTACCTAGGGCCCTGGTAGTGGCAAGTTCCCTTTGCCACCAGCTCAGCGGGGATCTGTCCGAAACACACCGAGCCTCTGTGCAGCTCTAACACCATTTTCCATTAAAGTTCCCCTGGGTCACTTCCTACCATAACCTGCAGGTCCTCCTTTTCAGGGGGTCCTCTGGTCTGTTTCTCTTCTGTGACGTACTCAGTCTGGGTGTGAGGGCATGTCCCAGCTTGGCTGGCTTCTGGATCCTGCTATGCAGGCTGTCCCTCCTCAGGAGCTGGCGGCATATCTCTTCCCCTCCAGCAGTCAGTCCAGACTGAGCAGCTCTGCAGGCTTTTATACCTGTTCTCCAGTTGGAGCATGCTCAGCAGAGCCTCGGGGCGTGGCTTCCTCTGCTAGGAAGGAAGGTTTAACCCCTGCAGTACCAGTGCAGTGCCGCTCTTCCCCATCACAGTCCCCCACCAAAAAATATTTTTCGGAGTCACTGCTTCGCAGGATAGAGTGCCCGTCCTGTAAGTGTGGCCTACATTCTTTGTTCCTAGATGTATACATTTACATTTAGGCATATTAAAACGCATACTGTTTACTTACATCCAATTTACCAAACAATCCAGATTGCTCTGAATCAGTGACCTGTCCTCTTCATTATTTACCACTCCCCCAACTTTTGTATCATCTGCAAACTTGGTCAGTGATGATTTCTGTTTTCTTCCGAGGCACTGATAAAAATGCTAAATAGTGAAGGGCCCAGAACTGATCCCTGTGGGACCCCACTGGAAACAGTCCCACTCAATGACAACTCACCGTTTACAGGTACGTTTTGAGACCCTGTCCACACTAAACACTTTTAACCAGGATTTTGTCACATGTTTGTGGCACAGTCACAGTAACACAGTCAGGGGTGAGCTGCAGCGGGTTCGCACGGGTTCGCGGGAACCCGTTGTTAAATTTTAGCAGCCATTTTAGAACCGCTTGTTAAGGGCTGCTAAATTTAACAAAAGTTCCCGCCCACTCCTCTCCTGCTCTGCCCCCTTCTCCTCCCCCTCCCCTGCTTCCCGCGAATCAGATGTTCGCGGGAAGCCTGAACAAGCAGCATGGAGGCAGCCAGCAGGTAAGCTGGGGCGCGGAGGGGGAGGGGAGGTGCGGCTGGCTCAGCAGCTCCCGGTCCCAGACCGCGGCTCCCTCCAGCCCAGCGCCGGCCCGGGGAGTCGGGCCCCGCGGCTGCCGCCGAGCGGCCGGGCCCCGGTGCCGGCCCGGGGAGTCGGGCCGAGCGGCCGGGCCCCGGTGCCGGCCCAGCCCGGGGAGTCGTGCCGAGCGGCCGGGCCCCGGTGCCGGCCCGGCCTGGGGAGTCGGGCCCCGGAGTCGGGCCGGCCCGGGGAGTCGGGCCGGCCCGGGGAGTCGGGCCGGCCCGGGGAGTTGGGCCCCGGTGCCGGGCCGGCCTGGGGAGTCGGCCCGGCCCGGGGAGTTGGGCCCCGGTGCCGGGCCGGCCCGGGGAGTCGGGCCCCGCGGCGCCGGTCATGGTCCTGGCAGAGTGGACCTGGTCCCCAGGCAGTGTGGTAAGGGGGCAGGGAGGGGGTGGGTTGTGGGGGGGTGGATAGGGGTCAGGGCAGTCAGAGGGCAGGGAACAGGGGGATTGAATGGGGGCAAGGGTCCCGGGGAGCAGTCAGGAAAGAGCAGGGTTGGATGAGGTGGTGGGGGCACTCAGGGACAGAGAGAAGGGGTAGTTGTATGGGGTAGGAGTTCTGGGGGGCCATTGAGAATGAGAGGAGGGGTTGGGTGGGGCGGCAAGGGGCAGTCAGGGGACAGGGAAGGGGGGGATGGGTCACGGGTCTCGGAGTGTGTGTGTTAAGGAACATGAGGGGTTGGATGGGGCACGACCCCCCCCCCACGGAGGGGGGGGGAAAGGAGGGAACCCGTTGTTAAAATTTTGGAGGGAGGAGGGAACCCGTTGTTAAAAATTTGGCAGCTCATCACTGAACACAGTTCCGTTTGCATCCACATAGTAGCCTACCTCCCAACATTTCAAGTGGCCACTTAGGCTTGGCCCATCCACCCTTTGATAAAGACAGAGGGGTGAACAGAGCAAATACGAGTGGCGCTGCAACCACATGTGCTAGGTCACACCACCACTGAGTTTGGGGGTGTTTTCAAATGTGGGGATGAGGGCAAACTGCCCTTCAACCAGGACAGCAGGCTTGGGGGCCAAAAGTGGGATAGTCCCGCAAAGCCTGGGACAGTTGGGAGGGATGCAGCAGCTTTGTTGCTAACACTGCCATTTGTGTATATCCTCAGCTCTTTCCCTGCTCTAACCTATGCTTTTCATAGAATCATAGAATCTCAGGGTTGGAAGGGACCTCAGGAGGTCATCTAGTCCAACCCCCTGCTCAAAGCAGGACCAAACCCAACTAAATCATCCCAGCCAGGGCTTTGTCAAGCCTGACCTTAAAAACCTCTAAGGAAGAAGATTCCACCACCTCCCTAGGTAACCCATTCCAGTGCTTCACCACCCTACTAGTGAAAAAGTTTTTCCTAATATCCAACCTAAACCTCCCCCCCTGCAACTTGAGACCATTACTCCTTGTTCTGTCATCTTCTACCACTTTAGCTGGGAAAGCTTTGCATGCTGGGAAAATACCAGCCTGCCTCAGCAAAAGAGACAGAGTGCTTGGAAGATGTGGACACAGACCTGCATGGTCTACAGCGCATTCTGGGCTGTCCTGTCTCACACAAAGCTGGGAGAAAAGAGGACTGGACAAACCAATTATAGAGGCATGGATAGGAGGCCACATCTATACAGCAAAAAACCCCAGTGTGCTGAACTGGTTCCAGGTTGTTTTGATGCAGAGGAATTTAGGGAAGATGCCCACCATTGCTGTCGCACCAGTATCGACTGTGGTGGAAGTGTCTGTGTACACAAGTCACCAGAATTTTTTCTCACCCTTTTGCTTTCAGTTTTAAAATCTTTATCTCTTCCCGCCCCCTCTGTTTTTTTGGCCCCAATACCAACTGTAATAACCTTTGGAAACTAGAGTGACTCAGTCAGTGCTCTCCACGGATACACTTCCTGCTCAACCATTTCCCCACAAATCTCTAAACTATGGAATTTGTTGGCAATAGGAACAAATGGAAATTGAGCAATCGCTGTTAACACACTTTTTAGCAGTTACACTATGTTCTCAGAAGCACGTCTTATTTCCATCCAAACCCTTGATACTATCAATGAGAAATTTCACCAGGCCTTTGCAGTCCTTTTCACAGTGTTTGAGATTTGAATATCTTGGGAAACTTGAGAGGAATTGAGCCTGATGAAGATACAAAGGGAAGGATCAGGCCTGTTTCTACGACAGGCAAGCAAGGGAAAAAGTAGGTCTACATCTTTGGATACGAGCATTGGCATACTGTACATCTACCTTGTTCATTGTGCACTCAATGACCATGATTGTGGGTGTGGAAATTTTGCATGCACATTTTTCATTCATGCAATTGCTCATATATAATTCTAAAATTGTAGATCTCAAGACGCACTCTCTTCTTCTAGGGCTTGGCTACACTTGAGAGTTGCAGCGCTGGTGGAGGCTTTCCAGCGCTGCAACTTAGTAACTGTCCACACCTGCAAGGCACATCCAGCGCTGCAACTCCCTGGCTGCAGCGCTGGCTGTACACCTGGTCTGCTTGGGGTATAACGAGTGCAGCGCTGGTGATGCAGTGCTGCTTGTCAAGTGTGGCCACGCACCAGCGCTGTTATTGGCCTCCAGGATATTAGGAGATATCCCAGAATGCTTTTAACTAAATTACTCTCTTTGTTTTGTTATGATGCCTCTCTTTGTTTTGTTGTGAACTCGGGGCTCTGGGAGCTGCTTATCTAAAAAACAAACAGCTCTTGTTTGCTGTGATCAGTCTGTAACTGACTGTGAACAATCAATTGAGATAACCCACTACCTTGCTGTAAATGAGGCAGGCAGGGGGATGAATGTTTGCTTGAGGAGAGAAACAGCGGGGGGAGGGGGAGAAAGGGAATCCGTTGGAGCAGCTGCTTATCTGGTCTGCAGGCTATTTGCAGTTAAGAGTAAATGAGGGGTCGAGGAAATTTTCAGATTTTGCAAGGCAGGAAGCTAACACACAGTGTCGGCTCCAAAAATCCACTCTCTCTCTCTCTCCCCTGCTCCCTGTCACACTCCACCCCACCCCCCTCTTTTGAAAAGCACGTTGCTGCCACTTGAACGCTGGGATAGCTGCCCATAATGCACCACTCCCAACAGCGCTGCAAATGCTGCAAATATGGCCACACTGCAGCGCTGGTAGATGTGAGTGTGGCCACACACCAGTGCTTTCCCTACACAGCTGTACGAACACAGCTGTAACTCCCAGCGCTGCACATCTGCAAGTGTAACCAAGCCCCTAGACTGTTACTGAGTTACAGACAGTCACTTTTCCAGCTCACATCCTTTTGCCTGCAGCCCCCTTTGCTTTAGCTGTGTTGAGATTTCCATCTGCTCAGCTGTGTCTTGCTGCTAACATCTTGTTGTGTTGTGGTGATATTGGTGTAAGCAGATGTCAGCATTTTTTTAAAAGTGGAAATTGAGCTACAGTATGCACATCTAAGAAATTAGAAGTGGCTGCAATGGGTAAAATCCCACATCAGAAAATGTAGATGAGGAGGGGTGGATTTTGAAGCAACACATCAAATAACCCTACTCTTGATCAACTCATAGTTGCACTATTTGATTTAAACACTTCATTAATGCTTTTGTGCCACAGGAGCGGCTGTTACTGAATCATGCTTATTAAAGTAGTGCCTAGAGCCCAACCAAGCTCAGGGACCATGTGCTAGGCACTATACAAACCCCGAGTAATGGACAGTCCCCGGTGATGGATACAGGTGATTGCAGATCCTTCTTGAAGATGGAATTCAATCAGTATGTTTCTTACACTGTCAGTTCAATAGGGCTATGAGGGACCCCCTCATATAACCCCCCCATATTTAGCCATGGTTTAGGAAGACACTTGTATTTTTTTCCCCTCTAGCTAGTTGGAAAACACCATTTGTCTAGTTCTCTGCTAGCAAAACTCCAGTGTTTTCAAGGGAGTTACCCACCAGGTGGGAATTTGGCCCCATGTATGTATGAGTTAAAGGAGGGAGCTGGTTTAAGTCCCTTATTGTCCTCCTTATGCAGTGATGGCAGAATAGACCTTTGTGCAGGGCAGTACTGATGGCAGAACTGGGAGGCAGATTAAGGGCAGAATTTCACCTTTAAGAGTCTTCTATTGGTTTGTTGGTTTGTGGTCAGAGCTCAAATCGAGGGGAATGCAGCCCCCTTGCTGCAATTAACTAAGCTGGTTCATATTTCAAATGAAAGCTCTCCTGGTTAAGTATGTTCCTTTCAAACTTGGATAATTACTCACAAGCTTAATGATATTTAAACAGGAGAATTCAGTTTCCAGCATTGTCAGCCACCCCAGTCAAACCAGGGGTGGCTCTATGTTTTTTGCCGCCCCAAGCATGGCAGTCAGGCGGTCTTCAGTGGCACTTCTGCGGGAGGTCCGCCAGTCACGCAGATTTGGCGGCGGCTCTGTGGGTGATCTGCCGATCCTGTGCCTTGGGCGTACCCACCACCAAATTGCCGCCGAAGCTGCGGGACTGCCGCTCTCACACGCTTGCTGCGCTGGTGCCTGGAGCCGCTCCTGGGTCAAACGAACAGCAAGACTAAGGGCTGAAAACAATGGGGCCAGGTCTTCAGCTGGTGTAAACTAGCCCAGCTTTGTATCAATAGAGCTGTGCTGATTTCTGCAGCGGAGGCTCTGACCCAGTTACTTTGCCTGGTTAACATGTAGGCTTGGCAGCACTGCAAACTGGACACTCTTGCTTGAGACCAAGCACAGTGCAGACACACCTAGCAAAAAGCCTTCACCCTCATCTCTCTTTAAGTGATGAAGAGTTGTCATAAATAAACAGATCAGGGTTAAGGTCTCTTTTACCTGGAAAGGGTTAACAAGCTCAGTAAGCTGAGAAACACCTGACCAGAGGACCAATCAAGGGACAGGATAATTTCAAATCTCTGTGGAGGGAAGCCTTTGTCTGTGTTCCTTGTTTGCTCTGTGTTCTCTCTTTGGATCTAAGAGAGGCCAGACATGTCTCCAAGTTCTCCTGGAGTAGTTCCTACGATCCAATAGTGAGTATTAATTAGAAAGGCGGATTAGTCTTATAATTTGATTTCTACATTGGCAATTGTGTGTTTTGCTATAGAATTTCTTTAATTCTGTACTGTTATTGCTTTTACTAAGAAAAAAAGGAGGGGGGATTCTATCCAGAGATTAATAAGTTTAGACCCTGTATATTGTTCCATCTTGGTATTACAGAGACAGTTACTTTCTTTTTATTCTTTAATAAATCTTTTCTGTTAAGGACTTGGTTGATCTTTCCTTGGGTGAATTCTCAGGGAAAGGGGAGGAGGGAGGAGGACGGCATCCCTCTGTAGTTGGATCCCGGTATCTCTCCTAGGAAAAGGGAGGGGGGAGGAAGCAGGGGGGAATGGTTTATTTCTCCTGGGTGTAAGAACTCCATGGATTTGGGGCTCTTGGGATCCCTAAGGATTTTGGGGAAGGACTGTGTCCCAATACACGTACATTATTGGGTGGTGGCAGCTTTTATCAGATCTAAACTAGGATTTTAGTTTAGGGGAGTCCATGCAGGTCCCCATTTTGGAACCCAACAGCTCTAAGTGGGGGTGAAACCTATGACAAGAGTGGTTTAGGGTATGTCTACACTGCAATAAAAAACCCACAGCTGCAAGCCTCAGAGCCTGGCTCAGTTGACTCAGGCTTGCAGGGCTCAGGCTGCGGGACTAAATATTGAGTGTAAATATTTGGACTCAGGCTGCAGCATAGGCGCCAGCTTCCTTCGAGTCTGTGGGGCTGTTGCTCAACTCCCTGCTCCACTGCAGGCCCCGGCCCCACCTGACCCCTTCCCCCAAACTCCCACCACCACCCTGCCTCTTCCTGCTCCTGCTCCGCCCTGGGCCCCGTCCCCACCCCATCCCTTCCCCCATGCCCACACCCCCACCCTGCCTCTTTCCCACCCAGTTCCATCTCCTCCCCTCAGCATGGCCCATCCCCACTCCTCGCCCTTGCTCCCAGAGCCTCCTGCAAGCTGCAAAACAGCCGATCATGGTGTGCGGTAGGCGCTGGGAGGGAGGGGGAGGCGCTGATTGGCCGGGCAGCAGGCAGATGGAGCGGGGAGCTGGCTGCCAGTGGGTGATGAGCACCTACTAATTTTTTTTTGAGTCCTGGAGCACCCATGGAGTCAGCACCTATGGGTTGGAGCATAGGCTCTGAGACCTACCCCACTGTGGGGCTTCAGAGCCTCGCCTCGCAGCCTGAGCCCTGCAAGCCTAAGTTAGCTGACCCAGGCCAGCTGCAGCCATGTTGCAAGTCTTTTATTCCAGTACAGACTTAGTCTCCATGCCCAGTTCAGTCCTGGGCCGCTCCAGCCTTTTCCAGCACCCGGCTCACTCACAAAAAACTCTACTCACTCCCCACACCCTACCCAATGCACACAAACCTTATACTGTAAAAAGTGACAGAGAGTCCTGTGGCACCTGATAGACTAACAGACGTATTGGAGCATGAGCTTTCGTGGGTGAATACCCACTTCGTCAGATGCATGTAGTGGAAATTTCCAGAGGCAGGTATAAATAGGTCCTGTGATGGTGTCGCTGGTGTAGGTATGTGGGCAGAGTTGGCATTGAGATTTGTTGCATGGATTGGTTCCTGAGTTAGAGTTACTATGGTGCGTTTGAGAATATGCTTAAGGTTGGCAGGCTGTCCGTGGGTGAGGACTGGCCTGCCTCCCAAGGCCTGTGAAAGCGAGGGATCGTTGTCCAGGATGGGTTGTAGATCACTGATGATGCGACAAAGTAGGTGCTGTCATCATCATGAATAAGTTGGAATATGAACAAGAGGCTGCTAGGCAGCTCTCTAACTCCACATTCTACAGGCCATTATCCTCTGATCCCACTGATGATTACCAAAAGAAACTACACCATTTGCTCAGGAAACTCCCTGAGAAAGCACAGGAACAGATCTGTACAGACACATGCCTAGAACCCCGACCAGGGTTATTCTATTTGCTACCCAAGATTCATA
This sequence comes from Mauremys mutica, assembly GCF_020497125.1. Classification (NCBI taxonomy): domain Eukaryota; kingdom Metazoa; phylum Chordata; order Testudines; family Geoemydidae; genus Mauremys; species Mauremys mutica. The sequence continues at coordinate 123,993,094 of NC_059077.1, forward strand.
AACATGGAAATCCTGGACGCCCCATCATCTCAAGCATTGGCACCCTAACAGCAGGATTGTCTGGACTCTCTCCTCAGGCCCTATGCTACCAGCACTCCCAGCTATCTTCAAGACACCACTGACCTCCTGAGGAAACTACAATCCATCGGTGATCTTCCAGAAAACACCATTCTGGCCACTATGGATGTGGAAGCCCTCTACACCAACATTCCACACAAAGATGGACTACAAGCCATCAGGAACAGTATCCCCATTAATACCACAGCAAACCTGGTGGCTGAACTTTGTGACTTTGTCCTCACCCACAACTATTTCACATTTGGGGACAATATATACATCCAAGTCAGTGGCACTGCTATGGGTACCCGCATGGCCCCACAGTATGCCAACATCTTTATGGCTGAATTAGAACAACACTTCCTTAGCTCTCGTCCCCTAACGCCCCTACTCTATTTGCGCTACATTGATGACATCTTCATGATCTGGACCCATGGAAAAGAAGCCCCCGAGGAATTCCACCATGATTTTAACAATTTCCATCCCACCATCAACCTCAGCCTAGACCAATGTACACAAGCGGTCCATTTCCTAGACACTACTGTGCTAATAAGTGATGGTCACATAAACACCACCCTATACCGGAAACCCACTGACTGCTGTACTTACCAACATGCCTCCAGCTTCCATCCAGGACACACCACATGATCCATTGTCTACAGCCAAGCTCTAAGATACAACCACATTTGCTCCAATCCCTCAGACAGAGATAAACACCTACAAGATCTCTATCAAGCATTCTTAAAACTACAATACCCACCTGCTGAAGTGAAAAAACAGATTGACAGAACCAGAAGAGTACCCAGAAGTCACCTACTACAGGACAGGCCCAGCAAAGAAAATAACAGAACACCACTAGCCATCACCTACAGCCCCCAACTGAAACCTCTCCAGCGCATCATCAAAGATCTACAACCTATCCTGAAAGATGATCCCGCACTCTCACAGATCTTGGGAGACAGGCCAGTCCTCGCTTACAGACAGCTTCTCAACCTGAAGCAAATACTCACCAGCAACCGCACACCATACAACAGAAACACTAACCCAGGAACCTATCCTTGCAACAAAGCCCAATGACAACTCTGTCCACATATCTATTCAAGTGACACCATCATAGGACCTAATCACATCAGCCATGCCATCAGGGGCTCGTTGACCTGCACATCTACCAACGTGATATATGCCATCATGTGCCAGCAATGCCCCTCTGCCATGTGCATTGGCCAAACCGGACAATCTCTATGCAAAAGAATAAATGGACACAAATCTGACATCAGGAAACATAACATTCAAAAACCAGTGGGAGAACACTTCAACCTCTCTAACCACTCAGTGACAGACTTGAAGGTGGCAATTTTGCAACAAAAAAACTTCAAAAACAGACTCCAAAGAGAGACTGCTGAAATTAGATACAATTAACTTAGGTTAAAACAGAGACTGGGAATGGTTGGGTCATTACACTAATTGAATCTATTTCCCCATGTTAAGTTCTCCTCACCCTTCTATGGGTCATCTCGATTATCACTTCAAAGGTTTTTTTTTCTCCTGCTGATGATAGCTCATCTCAATTGATTGGCCTCTTACAGTTGGCATGGTTGCTTCCACCTTTTCATGTTCTCTGTATGTTTAAATATCTTCTTTCTGTGTGTTCCATTCTATGCATCCAAAGAAGTGGGCTGTAGCCCATGAAAGCTTATGGTCAAATAAATTTGTTAGCCTCTAAGGTGCCACAAGTACTCCTGTTCTTATTGCGGATACAGACTAACCCGGCTGCTGCTCTGAAACCTAGCTGAGGACTGTAGGTGATGGCCAGTGGAGTTCTGTTGGTTTCTTTCTTGGGCTTGTCTTGCAGTAGCAGGCTTTTGGGTACACATCTGGCTCTGTTGATTTGTTTCCTTATTTCCTCGTGCGGGTATTGTAGTTTTGAGAATGTTTGGTGAGGATCTTGTAGGTGTTGGTCTCTGTCTGAGGGGTTGGAGCAAATGCAGTTGTACCTCAGCACTTGGCTGTAGACGATGTTGTGTCTGGGATGGAAGCTGGAGGCATGAAGGTAGGCATAGCGGTCGGTGGGTTTTTGGTATAGGGTGGTGTTAACGTGACTGTCACTTATTGGTACCGTGGTGTCTAGGAAGTGGACCTCCCGTGTAGATTGGTCCAGGCTGAGGTTGATGGTGGGGTGGAAGCTGTTGAAATCGTGGTGGAATTTTTCCAGAGTCTCCTTCCCATGGGTCCAGATGATGAAGATGTCATCAATGTAGCATAGGTAGAGAAGGGTCGTGAGTGGACGAGAGCTGAGGAAGTGTTGTTCCAGGTCAGCCATAAAAATGTTGGCATATTGTGGGGCCATGCGGGTGCCCATAGCGGTGCCACTGATCTGGAGGTATATATTGTCACCAAATTTGAAATAATTGTGCATGAGGATAAAGTCACAGAGCTCAGCAACCAGTTGATGCCACGCCCTGATGATGCCACAGCACAACTGGTTGCTGAGCTCTGTGACTTTATCCTCACGCACAATTATTTCACCTGCATGGCCCCACAATATGCCAACATTTTTATGGCTGACCTGGAACAGACTTCAAAGAGAAACTGTTGAACTTCAGTTCATTTGCAAATTTGACACCATCAGATCAGGATTAAACAAAGACTGTGAGTGGCTTGCCAATTACAGAACCAGTTTCTCCTCCCTTGGTGTTCACACCTCAACTGCTAGAAGAGGGCCTCACCCTCCCTGATTGAACTAACTTTGTTGTCTCTAGACTGACTCTTGCCTGCATATTTATACCTGCCTCTGGAAATTTCCATTACATGTGTCTGACGAAGTGGGTCTTCACCCACAAAAGCTTAAGCTCCAATACGTCTGTTACTCTTTAAGGTGCCACAGGACTCTTTGTTGCTTTTTACAGATCCAGACTAACACGGCTACCCCTCTGATACTTGAAACCTTATACTCCATCTATAAAGGTTTTTTACCCTTCTGAACCCATCTGGACAGTCTATGAACCTGCTGAGGAGGAGCCATATGTTCAGCTGGTAAAAATCAGTATAGGCCAAGCAGCAAAGAATCCTGTGGCACCTTATAGACTAACAGACGTTTTGCAGCATGAGCTTTCGTGGGTGAATACCCACTTCTTCGGATGCAAGTATAGGCCAAGTGACTTCAATTAAGTTATGCCAGTTTACATCAATTGAGGATCTGGCTCATGTTTGTATATATCAAAAGTGATTTTGGTTTTTCAAGCCAGTCAGCTGCTGAGAAGCAGTTCGGGGCTGCGTACATACCATGCAATTATTAGGATTATCAGCTATTCTGCACACAGGGGATAGATTTTGGTTCCAGAATCACATGGCAATGAAAAGAGGAATCTCCATTAGCCAGCAAAAATACAAAGGATTTTATTCACTCTTTACTCAGCCACAAACGGGCTATGTATCTTTCTCACAGTTATGAACCTCCAGTATAGCAACTTCATCTTTCTGATTACAACTGTATTTAAGAAAATACCAGCTGTTAAATTAATGTGAGCAGGAAGGAAACAGAAAACTACAAAAACTTGCAAATATTCATTATAGACACTGGAATGTGGAAGTACGGTATGCTTTGACATGCAGACTAACCACAGCTCGTATACAATTTATTGACTGCACCCTACAAATGATGCTTCATGCACCTATGTGTGTCATAAGATGGGCCCAAGGCTAGTGTGAAATTAATACCAGTAACTGGATTTTTATGCCAACAAGCCCTTATAATTATGTGGTTGCCAAAAACAAGGTGGCTATTACAGTGTGTGAGCTAGCACATGCAATGGTTCAATAGTGAAGAATGACCTTCTGTAGAAAGCAGACTGGGTGAGTGCACTAGGTTCTGTCTTTTGGAAGCCTGGGCTAAAATATGAGAAGTGACACCCTCTGTTTTTGGGTGCCCAATCTGAGACAAGATTATAGAGGGGCTGATTTTCAGAGGGGGGATGCTCAGCACTTTAAAAAACTCAAGCTCCTTTAAGGTGTCTCAAGTTGTGCACCCCAAGTCACTAGCCAAAGCCTTCACAATTTAAGCCCTGGGTTCCAATTTGCAATCTGCATTTGGTCACAACTGAGATGGTCTTAACTTAATTACATTCATCTATCTCAGATGGCCACCACACACTTTGGTGCACAATACAACACAACTGAGTCTCTGCTCAGGAGCTAGAATATCAAGTGCTTTGCAGGTAGGGATTAGCAGAGTTTGCACTTAACCCCAAACTATCGTGTTTTGATTTCAATGAACTCAGAGCTTCACTAAGAACAAAAAGAATAGAACAAAGTTAAGTGTAAACCAGGATTTTTTCTGCAAATCCCATTAGGATTAAACTATTCTGGCTATAACTAGAATATCAGGGTTGGAAGGGACCTCAGGAGGTCATCTAGTCTAACCCCCTGCTCAAAGCAGGGCCAATCCCCAGACAGATTTTAGCCCCCAATCCCTAAATGGCCCCCTCAAGGATTGAGCTCACAACCCTGGGTTAAGCAGAGCAGGCCAATGCTCAAACCACTGAGCTCTCCCTCCCCCTAGATAGCCTGCCAAACAACATGCCTTAATGACTGTAAGACACTACTGTTAGGGAACCTGTGTACATGCTATAAGGAAATCTAATGATAAATTACATACTAACAACTCCATTAAAAGAACATTAAGTTTGCAAAGTCAAGTACTCAAAAGTTAGGAAATGCCAGAACTAAGGTTGCCTGTGCAAGCTTAATTCACGCCCCCTGCGCATATATGCTAGGATACAGTCTAATTATCTAATCACATACTATTTCCCCCACCCTTAGGACACCTGCCTGAATCAGTGCACAGGATGGTCAATAATTTGTTTTCTCCTCATTGTTCAAGGTGTGGCCCTAGGCCATACTTACTGCACACTACTGTGTAGACATACCCTTAGCCGCAATTCCACTTTCAGAGTTTGGAACATCTTTTCTGAGGTGCCACAAGGGGATGTTACAAATCTGTTATAAAGCTGACCAAAATGTGAATTCACGTCTGGGCTTTCTATAAGACATTTCATTCTACTGAGTGATAATTAATGCCTGAATTTAATTAGGCTAAATTCATTAGTATTCATAAAGTGTTCTGAGCTCTTCAGATGGATGGAGCTTTATGCACATTCATTACTGTGCTATTAGAACTCACCGGCTACTACTGCCATCTCTGAGCTCCAGGGATATGGGTTCATTAACTGGGCTACTGCAAAAGTTGCACCAGTGTAATTAAATTAGTTACACTGATGCAAACCCCTGTGTACACACTGATTTTGGTTAAAGAAAAACTCTTTAACTTAACCCTGCTCTTAATTTAAATTAAGACAAAATAATCCTTGTTTAAACTGAAATAAACTGGCACAGAAGACTGTGTGGACACTTAACTAAATCAGTTTAAAATCACACCTTAAATTGGAGTTACCCTCTCATGTAGACAAGCCCATGGATGCAAGTTTATCTGCAGTACTCACACTGCAGTGCAGCAGTAGGGAAGATGTAACTGACCTTCATAGTTAATATTCCATTTAGATAAATAGAAGCACTTCACACTTCTCTCACATCTATTGTTTCAGGCTCTCTTCAGGCTCAGGCAGATAGCCGTTTGTCACACAATTAAAAAGGTCACCATCAAAATAATCTAAAATATGAGGCCTTGTCTACACACTGCTTGGAAACCTAGGGCTGGTCTATACCACAGACCTACAGAGGTATAACTATGTCGCTCAGGCATGTGAAAAATCCACACCCCTGAGCAACGTACTTACACTTAGCTAAAGCTTTTTATATGGTCTCCCACAGTATTCTTGACAGCAAATTTAAAAAGTATGGATTGAATGAAAGGACTATAAGGTAGATAGAAAGCTGGCTAGCTCATCGGGCTCAATGTGTAGTGATCAATGGCTCAAACTGGAGTGCCCCAGGGGTCTGTCCTGGGGCCGGTTTTGTTCAACATCTTCATTAATGATCTGGATGATGGGATGGATTGCACCCTCAGCAAGTTTGCAGATGACATTAAAATGGGAGGAGAGATAGATACACTGGAGGGTAGGAATAGGGTCCAGAGTGACATAGACAAATTAGAGGATTAGGCCAAAAGAAATCTGATGAGGTTCAACAAGGACAAGTCCAGAGTCCTGCACTTAGGACAGAAAAATCTGATGCTGGGGACTAACTGGCTAAGTGGCAGTTCTGCAGAAAAGGACCTGGGGATTACAGTGGATGAGAAGTTGGATATGAGTCAACAGTGTGGCCTTGTTGCCAAGAAGGCTAATGGCATATTGGGCTGTATTAGTTGGAGCATTGCCAGGAGATTGAGGGAAGTGATTATTCCCCTCTATTCAGCACTGGTGAGGCTACACCTGGAGTATTGCATCCAATTTTGGTCCCCCCACTACAGAAAGGATGTGGACAAATTGGAGGGAGTCCAGCGGAGGGCAACGAAAAATGATTGGGGGTTGGGGCACATGACTTATGAGGCAAGGCTGAGGGAACTGGGTTTATTTAGTCTGCAAAAGAGAAGAATGAGGGGGTATTTGATAGCAGCCTTCAACTACCTGAAGGGGGGTTCCAAAGAGGATGGAGCTTGGCTGTTCTCAGTGGTGGCAGATGACAGAACAAGAAGCAATGGTCTCAAGTTGCAGTGTGGGAGGGCTAGGTTGGATATTAGGAAACACTATTTCACTAGGAGGGTGGTGAAGCACTGGAATGGGTTACCTAGGGAAGTAGTAGAATCTCCATCCTTAGAGGCTTTTAAGGTCAGGCTTGACAAAGTTCTGGCTGGGATGAGGGGGGAGGGATAGCTCAGTGGTTTGAGTATTGGCCTGCTAACCCCAGGGTTGTGAGTTCAATCCTTGAAGGGGCTATTTAGGGAACTGGGGTAAAAATCTGTCTGGGGATTGGTCCTTCTTTGAGAAGGGGGTTGGACTAGATGACCTCCTGAGGTCTCTTCCAACCCTGATATTCTATGATTCTATGAACCTCCCATGTAGACGGCGCCAACTTTCCCCGGTGCTGGTGGGTGCTTGTGCCCCCTGCCCCAACTCCACCCTTTCCCCAAAGTCCCTGCTCCAACTCTGCCTCTATTGGACCCCTTCCCCAAATTCCTGCTCCGGCCCTGCCGCATTCCCCCTCCTCCCAGCCGTGTGAAACAGCTGTTTCACAGCACAAGCACTGAGAACTAGGGGGAAAAAGTGGGCACATGGCACACTCCAGGGAGGAGGTGGAGGCGGCGGTGAGCTTCTGGTGGTTGCTGAGCACCCACCAATTTTTCCCCGTGGGTGCTCCAGCCCTGGAGCACCCATAGAGTCGGCGCCTATGGACAGCACTATTGGTAGGAGAGCTTCTCCCACCAACATAGCTACTGCTCTCCCATGTCGGCTTAGAGCATCTTCGGTAAGAGCTACAGCAGTGCAGATGCACCAATGCTGCATTTTAAGTGTAGATGTGCCCTTAGTTATGTCAGAGCAACCTCCTTAGTTGGGTTTCCTGAAATCAGTTTAAGAGTGCCTCTAGTTACATCAGTACGAGTCCTAATTTTTTAAATGAAAGCTTAGATTCATGAGTGCAAGCATATGACAGTTTCAAAAAATGGAGAATTATGCAGTTATTTTTGCAGCTGTATAATCACATTACCATAGGCAGCAGGTTTGTATAATATTTGGTGGTGCCCAAAATGGCAGTGCCCCCCAACTCCTGCCCTGTAAGCTGATATAAAATGAAGCTACAACATGTCAGTACCACAAGATGACAAGGGTCAATTAAAAGTGGAAAGTCAGAAGCAGCACTTGCCTGCTTCTATATCATAGAATCATAGAATCTCAGGGTTGGAAGGGACCTCAGGAGGTCATCTAGTCCAACCCCCTGCTCAAAGCAGGACCAAACCCAACTAAATCATCCCAGCCAGGGCTTTGTCAAGCCTGACCTTAAAAACCTCTAAGGAAGGAGATTCCACCACCTCCCTAGGTAACCCATTCCAGTTCTTCACCACCCTACTAGTGAAAAAGTTTTTCCTAATATCCAACCTAAACCTCCCCCTCTGCAACTTGAGACCATTACTCCTTGTTCTGTCATCTTCTACCACTGAGAACAGTCTAGATCCATGCTCTTTGGAACCCCCTTTCAGGTAGTTGAAAGCAGCTATCAAATCCCCCCTCATTCTTCTCTTCTGCAGACTAAACAATCCCAGTTCCCTCAGCCTCTCCACATAAGTCATGTGCTCCAGCCCCCTAATCATTTTTGTTGCCCTCCACTGGACTCTCCAATTTATACACATCCTTCTTGTAGTGTGGGGCCCAAAACTGGACACAGTACTCCAGATGAGGCCTCACCAGTGCTGAATAGAGGGGAATGATCACATCCCTCGATCTGCTGGAAATGCCCCTACTTATACAACCCAAAATGCCATTAGCCTTCTTGGCAACAAGGGCACACTGTTGACTCATATTCAGCTTTTCGTTCACCGTAACCCCTAGGTCCTTTTCTGCAGAACTGCTGCCCAGCCATTCGGTCCCTAGTCTGTAGCAGTGCATGGGATTCTTCTGTCCTAAGTGCAGGACTCTGCACTTGTCCTTGTTGAACCTCATCATATGTCTTTTGGCCCAATCCTCTAATTTGTCTAGGTCCCTCTGTATCCTATCCCTACCCTCCAGCGTATCAACCACTCCTCCCAGTTTAGTGTCATCTGCAAACTTGCTAAGGGTGCAGTCCACACCATCCTCCAGATCGTTAATGAAGATATTGAATAAAACCGGCCCCAGCACCGACTCTTGGGGCACCCCACTTGATACCGACTGCCAACTAGACATGGAACCATTGATCACTACCCGTTGAGCCCGACCATCTAGCCAGTTTTCTATCCACCTTACCATCCATTCATCCAGCCCAGACTTCTTTAACTTGCTGGCAAGAATACTGTGGGAGACTGTATCAAAAGCTTTGCTGAAGTCCAGAAATAGCACATCCACTGCTTTCCCCTCATCCACAGAGCCGGTTATCTCATCATAGAAGGCAATTAGGTTAGTGAGGCATGACTTGCCCTTGGTGAATCCATGCTGACTGTTCCTGATCACTTTCCCCTCCTTTAAGTGGTTCAGAATTGATTCCTTGAGGACCTGTTCCATGATTTTTCCAGGGACTGAGGTGAGACTGACTGGCCTGTAGTTCCCTGGATCTTCCTTCTTCCCTTTTTTAAAGATGGGCACTACATTAGCCTTTTTCCAGTCATCCAGGACCTTCCCCGATCGCCATGATTTTTCAAAGATAATGGCCAATGGCTCTGCAATCTCATCGGCCAACTCCTTTAGCACCCTCAGATGCAGCGCATCCGGCCCTATGGACTTGTGCTCGTCCAGCTTTTCTAAATAGTCCCTAACTACTTCTTTCCCCACAGAGAGCTGGTCACCTCCTCCCCATACCATGCTGCAGAGTGCAGCTGTCTGGGAGCTGACCTTGTCTGTGAAGACAGAGGCAAAAAAAGCATTGAGTACACTAGCTTTCTCCACATCCTCTGTCACTAGGTTCCCTCCCTCATTCAGCAAGGGGCCCACACTTTCCTTGACTTTCTTCTTGTTGCTAACATATCTGAAGAAACCCTTCTTGTTACTCCTAACATCTCCGGCTAGCTGCAACTCCAAGCATGATTTGGCCTTCCTAATTTCACTCCTGCATGCCTGAGCAATACTTTTATACTCCTCCCTGGTCATTTGTCCAATCTTCCACTTCTTGTAAGCTGTTTTTTTGTGTTTAAGACGAGCAAGGATTTCACTGCTAAGCCAAGCTGGTCGCCTGCCATATTTACTTTTCTTCCTACACATCGGGATGGTTTGTTCCTGCAACCTCAATAAGGTTTCTTTAAAATACAGCCAGCTTCCCTCAACTCCTTTCCCCGTCATGTTATTCTCCCAGGGGACCTTGCCCATCAGTTCCCTGAGGGAGTCGAAGTCTGCTTTTCTGAAGTCCAGGGTCTCTGTTCTACTGCTCTTCTTTCTTCCTTGTGTCAGGATCCTGAACTTGACCATCTCATGGTCACTGCCTCCCAGGTTCCCATCCACTATTGCTTCCTCTAGTATTTCTTCCCTGTTTGTGAGCAACAGGTGAAGAAGAGCTTTTCCCCTAGTTGGTTCCTCCAGCACTTGCACAAGGAAATTGTCCCCTACATTTTCCAGAAACTTCCTGGATTGTCTGTGCACCGCTGTATTGCTCTCCCAGCAGATATCAGGTTGATTAAAGTCACCCATGAGAACCAGGGCCTGTGATCTAGCAACTTCTGTTAGTTGCTGGAAGAAAGCCTCGTCCACCTCATCCCCCTGGTCTGGTGGTCTGTAGCAGACTCCCACCACGACATCACCCTTGTTGTTCATACTTCTAAATTTAATCCAGAGACTCTCAGGTTTTTCTGCAGTTTCATACTGGAGCTCTGAGCAGTCATACTGCTCTCTTACATACAACGCAACTCCCCCACCTTTTCTGCCCTGCCTGTCCTTCCTGAACAGTTTATATCCATCCATGACAGTACTCCAATCATGTGAGTTATCCCACCAAGTCTCTGTTATTCCAATTACATCATAATTCCTTGACTGTGCCAGGACTTCTAGTTCTCCCTGCTTGTTCCTCAGGCTTCTTGCATTTGTGTATAGGCATTTAAGATAACTCGCTGATTGTCCCGCTTTCTCGGTCTGAGACAGGAGTCCTCCCCTCTTGCAGTCTCCTGCTTGTGCTTCCTCCCGGAATCCCATTTCCCCACTTACCTCGGGGCTTTGGTCTCCTTCCCCCGGTGAACCTAGTTTAAAGCCCTCCTCACTAGGTTAGCCAGCCTGCTTGCAAAGATGCTCTTCCCTCTCTTCGTGAAGTGGAGCCCGTCTCTGCCTAGCACTCCTCCTTCTTGGAAGACCATCCCATGGTCAAAGAATCCAAACCCTTCTCTCCGACACCATCCGCGTAGCCATTCGTTGATTTCCACGATTCGACAGTCTCTACCCTGGCCTTTTCCTGCCACAGGGAGGATAGACGAGAACACCACTTGCGCCTCAAACTCCTTTATCCTTCTTCCCAGAGCCACGTAGTCTGCAGTGATGCGCTCAAGGTCATTCTTGGCAGTATCATTGGTGCCCACGTGGAGAAGCAGGAAGGGGTAGCGATCCGAGGGCTTGATGAGTCTCAGCAGTCTCTCCGTCACATCGTGAATCCTAGCCCCTGGCAAGCAGCACACCTCTCGGTTTTCCCGGTCAGGGCGGCAGATAGATGACTCAGTCCCCCTGAGGAGAGAGTCCCCGACCACCATCACCCTCCTCCTCCTCCTCCTCTTGGGAGTGGTGGTCGTGGAACCCCCATCGCTAGGACGGTGCATCTCATGCCTTCCAATCAGTGGAGTCTCCTTCTGCTCTGTTCCCTCAGGTGTATCATCCACTCCACTCTCTGCATTAGTACCTGCGGAGAGAATATGAAAACGGTTGCTCACCTGTATCTGTGTTTCTGGTACTCTTTCCCCTTCTGGAAGTCACATGCCGCCACTTATCCTCGCTGGCCTTCTGTCCCCGCTGTGTAGCCTGCTCTGAATCTTCAGAACATTGTGCCCGCTGAAGCTGATCCTGACGTCTATCCAGGAAATCCTCATTTTCTTTTATGGAACGCAGGGTTGTTATTCGTTTCTCCAGACCTTGAATCTTCTCTTCCAATATGGAGATCAGCTTGCACTTTGTACAGACAAAGTCGCTTCTATCCTGTGGAAGGAAGACAAACATGGCGCATCCTGTGCAGGTCACAATGGCGGATTGCTCAGCATCCATGGTCTCTTCCTTCTAAGAGCTCTCTCCAGGCGAACTCCCAGGCAAACTCCTTCTTGTTTGCCTCTCTGCTGTTCGCTGCTCAGCTGGTTCGCAGCTGACTGCCTTTTTATAACAGTCAGGCCCAGCTAGAACAAAGCACTCCCAAATGAAACTGGTCAAACAAGCAATCAAACAATCAAGCACACAGTCAAACTGCCAAACTGCCCCCCCAACAGACACTCAGATACTCACCAGCGCAGTCCCCCTACTGCAGCACTTAGCATACCTCTGCAGGTACAGTATTATATTTTGTTGCACCTGTTGTGACAAAGTGGGAATGTTCTTAATGTTTTCTCTGAATACTGTGTGGGTGCCTCAGTTTCCCCTGCAAAGTGCCAACTGACGGTGTTGGGGACAAAGAGATCAGGTGGCCTCCTTGTCCGGAAGAGACACAGAGGCCAGAGGAGGGAGTGTCAGTTTGGAGCTGGCTGGGGAAATGGGGAGAGGCCCAGAACTTGGGTCTGGGCTCCCCACCCTCCAAGAAGGACCTGACTGAGGGGTCCTGTTTTCTGTACCTACAAGCTCTGTTCTAGACTGTGTCCCTGTCGTCTAATAAACCTTCTGTTTTACCGGCTGGCTGAGAGTCACGTCTGACTGCGGAGTTGGGGTGCAGGGACCTCTGGCTGCCCCAGGACCTGCCTGGGCAGACTCGCTGCAGAAAGCGCACAGTGTGGAAGGGCTGAATGCTCTGAGGTCAGACCCAGGAAGGTGTAAGCTTCTTGCCCTGGAGACAGTCTGCTCAGAGAGAGGAGGCTCCCCCAGAGTCCTGACTGGCTTTGTATGGAGTAGTTCCAGAACATCCCAGCATCCCCTTCCACACCATGCGCTTCCCGGAAGTCTGCACAGGCACTGACACTCTCTCCTCTGGCCTTTGTCTCTTTTCCAGGCATTAGGAGGCCACCTGATCTCTTTGTTCTCCAACACCGTCAGCTGCACCTTGCAGGAGAGCAGCCCAGGCCATCAGTTACCAGGAGACAGGGTTTCAGCCATTCTCTGTGCAGACGGCATCACACTGGCCCTCTGGGGCTCTACAACAATCACACCCCCTTATCCCACCATCTAGATCCTTGAGAAATGCATGGGGGAAACTGAGGCACCCACACAGTAGTCCAGAGAAAACATTAAGAACATTCCCACTTTGTAACACCTGTATACGACTAGCTATATACTTTAAAGGGTGTAAAATAACCAAGTATTGTGCTAAACACAATGATACTCCAAACTGACCACCAAATTTAAGTTGTGCATTTTTCCCCTCAGGTGAGGTGTCTGGGGTGGGGCTGGGGATGAGGGGTTCACAATGCAGGAGGGTGCTCAGGGTTGGGGTGCTGGGGGCACAGGCTCTGGGGTGGGGCAGGGGATAAGGAACTTGGGGTGCAGACAGGCTGCCCCAGGGCTAGGGCCAGAGAGGATCCCCCACACACACTGGCAGCAGCAAGCTCCAGGGGAGGGACCCCTCCTCTTCCCCCCCCCCACAGCACACTCACTGTGCACCATGGTCACTGCACATGCTCCTAGGGCCTCTCTCAGGTCCAGAAAGCCCACTCGCCTCCCCTATGGTGGGTACCGGGAGGGAGAAGGGGGGTTGCCATCACATGTGGCCTCCCCTGCTGCTGCCCCTCACCATAGCCTCACTGGGGATGGGGCTGCCCCTTGCCCAGCATGGGGCAGGAGTGGGGACTGCAGGGTGGTGGCTGGGGGTGGGGGGCAGGGTGTCACAAAATTCACCCAGGCCCCAGCTGCTCAGGTCTAGGAAGCCCCCTCCCCCATCTCCCCTGTGGTTGGTGGGTGCTGGCGGGGGAGGGGACTGCCATCACGTGGCTTCCTTCCTCCCCTGCTGCAGCCTGCTGCCCCTCACTCTAGCCTCACTGGGGATGGGGGATGAGGCTGCCCCTTGCCCAGCATTGGGCAGGAGTGGGGGCTGTGGGGGGGCAGGGTGGATCATAGGGTCAAACCTCACTGACGCCCCAGCAGCTGCTCAGGTGAGTGAGGTCCACTCCAGATGTCCATCTCCTGGCCGGAAGTCCCCTTGGCGTCTCCTCCAGGTGGGTGCCAGGGGACGGGAGAGAGGGCTCCCAAGCACGTGTGTGCCTCCTCCCCCCTCCTCTCTCCCCCTCCCCCTCCTGAGGTGCTCCAGCAGTCTGCTGGCCACTGCTCTCTATAGCCCTTAGGCAGAAGCAGCATCAGGCAGCTGGCAGCACAAGCAAGGGAGAGGCACGGGCTGTTTTCTTTCAGGCAGGGAAGCTCCGAGGTGCGGAGGGGGGGCAGGGCCTGCTCCAGGCAGGGCCAGGGGAGAAACCCAGCTCCAAATGTTGGTGGAGCACAGCCCCCAGCCTTGAATATTCCTGGTGCTCGGGCACCACCAGCCCATATAACCTGCCGCCCCTGCACATTACATGTGCGGCTCTCTTAAATTATAAAACTATCAGTAAGGGATAGGGTTTTTTTTGAATTGCCAGCTATGTATTGTTAATAATATAAAAATTCTAAGGGCCCTAGTTTTTGCCTCTGTGATTCTATAATTTTCATGTGAATTTACATGGGAGGCCAGTGTTTAAGTTGTCTAGTATAAATTACCATACACATGATTTGATTTCTGCTGTCAGGAAAGCCATGCACGAATTGAAGTCCACACATATTGCATGGCCCACAAGAGTGCCAAAAGGATAGAATTATACCTAAACAGTCATATCTGTACCCACACCATTCCAAAGAACACCTGAAATGTGTTTCTCGTGCCTCTGAACACATCCACTCTGCTGAAGAGCAAAAAAAATGCATTAAGCATAACTTTAAAATAATCCTTAGATAAATTTATTATCTTAATGAAAAGTAATATCTATTGTGCTTAAATATTAATCAACTTCTTGTTCCAATCAACCGATCTTGACAGCTGCTTTTACATTGTAAATAAACTCTGTCTCAACTCTGTCCATTGTCTGTAATAATTGCCCTTTTAAGCCTAGGCAGTGTTACTGCAGTGCATGCTGGGAATTGTGGGTCTTCTGGCTCTCTCAGATATATACTTTCACCGGATGCACTACAGTTCCCAGATCACAGGTCACAGTCTATTGTCCTAGGCAAAGCAGCAGCAGTTTCACATTAAGCTCTGCTTTGATCTTTCCTTTACAGTTCTTGTCCTGAAAATGACTAACTGGAAATGATCTGAACACTTGTCAAGAAGAGTGGATGTGTTCAGAGGCACAGGAAACAAAGCCATGTAGTGGCTTTTTGTGCGCAGTTTGTCCACAGACAAAATGTATTTCTGTACAATGAAAAGTGGAGTTTGCTGGAGGTTTTGGCATTATTTGTTCAGTGTGCTCATCTGGCTCAGCTGGACATTGCTATCTTTTGTTTTAAAGAGAGACTGTTGAAAACAAAATTAATATAATTGTTACTGAAATAAAAAGCCCACTTAGGTTTTGACAGGTAGAATTCACCCCTGTTTTCGGTGTTGTACCCACGCTGGTCCCAGAATATTAGAGTCACCCAGATATATGTACTTTGTTACCAGGCATTATTCATATACCCAGCACCTTCAAGTTAGAACTCACACTGAAGCTTCTTATGTTTAAGAATAATGGACTGTCATAGGTCTTCTCCCCCACTTGGAGCTGTTGGGTTCCAAGATGGGGACCTGCACGGACTTCTCTAAACTAAAATCCTAGTTTAGATCTACTACACTGCCACCAGCTAGGTTTTTAAGTGTCTAGCACACTCCCTGTTCCCCTGAACTTTCCCTGGGGAACACAGATCCAACCACCTTGAATCTCAGCACAAAGGGAAGCAGCCCACTTCCCCCCTCCCTCTCTACTAGCCACTCTGGAGAGATACACACCGATTCAACTCTGTGAATCAACCTCAGGAGGAACTCACTCTTCCCCCCTCCCCTTCCCTTGAATCTCCACACGAGAAGGAATTAACCAAGTCCAAAGAAAAGAAAAGAATTTATTAAAAGAACAAAAAGAAAGTATACTATTTCTGTAATACCAGGATAGAACAATACACAGAGTCTAAATTATAAACCTGGAGAGAACTCCCCCTCCCCCTTTCTTTCTCAGTAAAAGCAAAGTACAGCAATAGAAATAAAGAGATTCCTTTAGCAAAACACACAATTGCCAATACAGAAATAAAAGTAAAAAAAAAATAGTTCGCCTTTCTAATACTCACTAGACTGAATAGATGAAAAATACTGCAGAAACCTGGGAGGACTTGATTAAGATGTCTGAACTCCCTTAACTCCCAAGAGAGACTCAACTCAAAACAAAGAACACAGAAAAAAAACTTCCCTCCACAGAGATTTGAAATTATCTTGTCCCTGATTGGTCCTCTGGTCAGGTGGTCATCAGGTACTGCTTGTTAACCCAGTACAGGTAAAAGAGACCTTAACCCTTAACTAACTGTTTATGACATGGACAAAGCAGCTGATTTCACCTTCTGATGTGTCCAACTGAGACAAGCTTAGCACAGCTCCTAGTTCCTTGTGCACTAGACTCCCTGTGAATGAGCTTCTGCCATCAGACCACAAAGGTCTCAGCGGTAACGTGCAGACTCTTTGGGCACCAGGGTGGGGGGATTCCCTGGCCTAAGTGGTGAAGTTAGCTATAGAACAACCCTAGTCCAACATTTAGAGTCTTCTATTTTCAATTTTTGTAATATTCATTAACTTGAATCCTACCACATGCCTTACTGTAACCCTTCCTAGTAGAACTGAGACTGACTTATAGAAATGCATGGCTAATAAACAGAGAAGATGGTCCAAAATTACTCAGTGTTGAAGCATGTCTATACAGTATTGTTTGCTCAGACATTTTTTCTTGTTAAGTGCGCTCAGAAATGTGTGCAATTCAGCAGCCAACCACTGTCTCCTCTCACACACCTTGCTTTTAGACGATACATAGAATCATAGAATCTCAGGGTTGGAAGGGACCTCAGGAGGTCATCTAGTCCAACCCCCTGCTCAAAGCAGGACCAAACCCAACTAAATCATCCCAGCCAGGGCTTTGTCAAGCCTGACCTTAAAAACCTCTAAGGAAGGAGATTCCACTACCTCCCTAGGTAACCCATTCCAGTGCTTCACCATCCTCCTAGTGAAAAAGTTTTTCCTAATATCCAGCCTAAACCTCCCCCTCTGCAACTTGAGACCATTACTCCTTGTTCCGTCATCTGGTACCACTGAGAACAGTCTAGATCCATCCTCTTTGGAACCCCCTTTCAGGTAGTTGAAAGCAGCTATCAAATCCCCCCTCATTCTTCTCTTCTGCAGACTAAACAATCCCAGTTCCCTCAGCCTCTCCTCATAAGTCATGTGCTCCAGCCCCCTAATCATTTTTGTTGCCCTCCGCTGGACTCTCTCCAATTTATCCACATCCTTCTTGTAGTGTGGGGCCCAAAACTGGATACAAGTAATGCCTATGAGTTATTAGTTTGCTCTCTGCCTTGATAAGCAGGCGCTTCTCATACTTTGTTTGCACTTTGAATAGAACTAGAGATTAAATGTTTTTTAAAAATGAAAAGCTGCCATGCCAGCTGTAATTGTGCTAGTTCTCCATGCTAAAACACACACACCATCTATCCCATTTTGTGGTTGCACAAATGGATGCATTCACATTTCTCAAAGTCCATGTAA